>NC_050532.1:28817948-28838612 GCF_002922805.2 Oryzias melastigma | reverse complement strand
CTGACCGAACTCTGTTATGTTTTAGATGTGTTTCTCTTTTTTCTTCCTGTGTTCAAGCTGACTGTGGCTCCTCCCAGCTGATCTCCACCCTCTCCTGATCTCTGTGGAGGAGTGCACAGCTGATTTAGCTTGCTCCCTATTTAAGTTGAGGTCCTCCTGTGTTCAGTGTTAGTTCGTTTGTATTCTCTCCCTGTGGTTTTCTTCAGCTCTGTTTGCGCAGTAGTTTTTCTTTTTGTTTTTGTTATTAAATCATTAGTCTTCCACATCTTGTTTCCAATCTACTTCCCTGCATCTGGGTCCTCGTCGACCAGCCCGTGACAAACGTCTCTGCGTGATGTGTTCACTGAGCTCTGGACATTAGCAGAACTAAAACAGACCTTCAGCTATGAAACTTTTTCTACAATCTGCAGCAAAACAATCAGTTTGTTAGGGAAAAATGTCAAACAGAAGAATTTAACGGTGTTCTAAGACAGGCGGAGACTGTGCTGACGGTCTTAAAAAAAGTTCAAATCAGTCATCGTTATTTTAGGGAGGTTGACCCGGCTGCAGTTAAGCTAGTGGTTTTAATGCAGGTTTGTTGTCATTTTCATCAGTGACCAGTTGACGGCATCTGACCGCTGCCGTTACAGATGATGGAGGAGAAGGGCAACATGGAGACAGCGAGTCACTCGAGATTTGGTATTTTATAATTACAAAAAAATGTGTTTTCTCGTGATAACGAGATGATCTTGTTCGTTATCACGTTATCAAAAACGTAGGATAGACGACTTTTGGCTTCTGTAAAAATGCAAATAGACTGTAATGAATGAATGGGGTTACGAGCCAAGCAACTTCATTGAGACGTTTTCTGACTATTTGTGAACAACAGGGGAACATAGAAAGCAGAAAAACGACTGACCTTATTCCTGGAGTCTCCTAGAAGCTGAAACAAATGAGGATAGATGAAAGGAGTGAGTTTCTTAACTCTGGATGTTCTGTTTCTATTGGACCACATCTATCTCCTTCACATAACTAGATGGGCAGTTATATGGAGTGTTCCATCTAGTCATGTCCTTCTATCTATATGCTGGTTTTTTAGTCAATCATGTTTTCACACTGATGACAACTTTGTTTACTGAATGTCTTTAACACAAATGGGCTGCACAAACTACTACATTAAAAATGTAAAGCTAAGCTATCTGAAGGTTCGTCCATCAGTGAAATGCATTCAAAGATGCACCACGATGACAATGGGGATTCTAACATCTTCTTGTAGCCTTTTTTCAAAACGGAGGACACATATATCTGCTGTTAGACCCACTGAGAAGGAGAGTTTAAGAGCAGAGTCGCCATCCTTATTACATATTCATCTCAAAACTTGCTATTTCTTCATTTTGTTGAGCTCAATCTTCTCCTGAATGAAAGACCACTGGAAAAGATTTTACAACAGAAAAAAATATATTTGGAGAGGGACTTGGAGCTGTGAGCGTTCTCTATTCCATGTTGTGAGTGAAAATCGTACCAGTGCGTCTGCCACAGCCGCCTCCACCTCGGTACCAGTGTTCAGGACCCTCATGGCATTCACTGATGCGGAGATGTGAGCCTGGTGAATCAACCCAAAGCGGTCTGAAGAAAGAACAGCTGAAAAGATGAACTGCAAACACGAAGGATTTTAGGAACTATTTAAGAATAAGCTGAAGATAAGCTGAAGACCTTAAAACAGTGACTACAGCAAACTGATGGATCTCAGGAAAAAAATAACACAATTGATGCTAAAACATTCAGGATATGAGAAGTATAATAAATATACAAGAATATAGAAAGCAGAATGGGTCAGAAAAACATTTTCACATCCTGCTTCCTCTATGAAATACTGATAAAACTATAGAGAAGGGTCTCGGGGGTGGGGCTTACCTGACTGGAGGTCGGCGCTGGACAGGGAGCTGGTGGAACGGGAATGATGCCGGGTAGCTGCAGGACATCCAGATCAGGAGTTAAAGCACACGAGTCACACACTGCTGGACTGAAGTGCAAGAAACTCAAAACTAGAGGGCGGAGCCTCACTCCAGAACCTTCTATGAAAGTTATCTTATTCGTGTCTCCTAATATGTTCATTACAGCTGTAAACCCAGGAGAACATGTCCACCCCAGATAAACACCCACCTCAAGGAAAAATGGTGTTTTAACATGTTCTTGTTTTTCTCATGATGTAAAGAAAATTCAGATTAAAACCACATTTCTGAGTATTTACTCAGAATGCCGTGAATTAGCAGCAGACTAAAAAACAGTAAAAAAAACAATATATTTGTGGCGTAGAAATACTCTGGGCGGAGCCACAAGTTTCCCGCCCCATTTTAATGCAGACAAATAGATCCATGAACGTCTTTGTTTTCCTGGTCTGAGCCAGAATCTGGATCAGTACTGGACAGCTGGATAGAAACGATGTTCCTCGCTGTTTTTGTTAGCTTTGGGTTGTGAGGGGCTGTAAGCTAGTGGGAGAGAGTTCAAAAGAGACAATGGGAAATCCGTGCAGGCTTACTCTGCACCAACGGTCCCGCCCACAAATCAGACGTGACTTTCTAATGATCTCCTGCTGCTCAGCAGAAACTGTCCTATAACACGATTTTGGTTAAAAACATCATCTTAAATAAAAATAAAAAACAGAAAAAGCTGTGAACACTAAAAAAACTGAAATATGGTTGAAGAGGGACTTTACAGTGTTTTTTTATGTTTAATATGATGCATTAGATTAAATACAGTGGTCCCTCACTCTATCTCAGTTCACACTTTCACTGTTGTTTTTTAGATTAATTCTTCTTGCTTCTTTTTTTTAAATCTCTCACCCAGAGTTCGTACTGGGCTGGTGTTCCGGCTGCTCTCACGGCTGGAGCTGCAGCTGCAGCCCTGACTCAAGCTGGGACGGGGGATGCGGCTCCGGCCTGGTGGGGGGGTCACAAGAGAGGGACAATGTTTTACAATGACCTGCAAAAACCAAAATAATCTGATGGAGAGGAATCCCAGGATGAAATCAGACTTTCATAAAGGGATCAGGCTGGGGAGCGTGAAGTTTGTTAAAGTGATGCTAGCAAGTATCAAAGATTAGTTTGGTCCATTGATGTATACATTTTTATTCATGTTTGATGTTTTCATGCTTTAAAACATGGCTGATGTTGTTCACAGACATTTATGGTCAACCAGCACAAAAACTACAACAACATTCAGACTTCGATGGACAGACGATACATGCATCAATCTGCATCTTGCACATTTTATATGAAATCAACGTGAATTTCCATCAGTTTTTGTGCTGGTTGACCGTAAATATGTGCCAATACCATGTTTTCTTTTTATTTTTAATTTTAATTCTCATTATGATTCTCATAATGAGAATCAAACTATCCAGCTGTTGATCAACATCTCTGCTGTCCTTGAGAGATTTGTAGTTTTTCTGTTTATTTACGTACTGTCTGTTTACATACTGCATACATATGAGGTATGTATATACTGCATATTTACAATATAGTTTCCTGCTCTCACTAATGTCAAAGGAAGGTGTTCACAGATACTTCATTTAAACCTCTGCTGTGCTGCAACAGTTTCTAACATGTTCTCTGTTCATTTGTGGTCATTAAACATTATCCTTTCTGCTCAGCTGCCAGCAGTCAGGCAGCTTTCTGCTATAGCTGTGGATAATCTTTACCTCGTACACTCAGCTGTTATAAACAGTCTCTACATATGGCTCAACATAATGTCAGCAAAATGTTTAAAAGATTTTTTTTATCTTATAAATTTTATGGCAATAGCTTTGAATGTGTTCCTGTCTCTGGGTGCAGTTTCAGTTTCTGTGTTAAAAATGAAAACTCTGTACGACACACCTGCGTCTCACCTACTTCCCCTTATGTGTTGAAGAAGTGTTCACTATGACATGTCGCCTGCAGCACGCCCGTAGATAAACATTTTCTCTCTATTGTCCTTTCTCTCTATGACCTTGACGTTTCCTGTAGGTCACCTGTGTGACCCGATCAGATTCATCTGTATGGGTAGTAGGGATAAGGTTTCAGATGAAAGTCAAAACTCCCAAATCTTAGCCATCATTTTGAAGGTCTGTCTGGTTATTCATACCGTACAAGAGAAAGATCCTGAATATTCAGAATGAAAGCGTGACAGAGGGATGATTTATCTGGATCCTTAAGTTTGCTGACAGCAGTCCTGCTTGGACAGTCTGGTCTTACCGAAGCGGCTGGGGCTCGTTTCTCGGCTGCAGCCCTGACTCCGTGGGATTCGGCTGCGCCGGTAAGCCGGTGTTCCCGCTACCAAAGCTGTTGGTTCAGAGATGCAACCATAAGTTCTCTGAGTCAGCAGTTTTCCTGGAGAGCTGGAGCGACTGCCAGCTGTAAGACAGAGGCACAAGTTCATGTGGGTGGAGACCAGAGCTTAGGGTTCTGATAAAAGACTGCAGAGTTGGACCCTCAGAACCGATCCATGAATCCATGTTAGAGAAAAGATGATGAGAGGTTCTAACTGAGTGAGAAGAATCATTACAGACGAGAGGATGAGGCATGCAGACATGCAGATACAGGCTGAGCTAGAGGGTTATGGCCCCGTGAAACTGAGGTTACCAATGTTAGGATCAGCTGAGCTGCATCCTGAAGGATGGAGGCAACAGGTCAGTCAGGATGGATATGGACAATGGTCAAACAGAGACAGGGGGGTCACATTCTGGTTTAGTCACAACTACCTTATGGGTGAATGCAGACTGTGTGCAGGGTAGAAATGGCTAAACCTGTACTGGGTAACGGCCGTTCAAACCTGTACTGGGTACCGGGTGTTCAAACGTGTGCTGGGTACCGGGTGTTTAAACGTGTACGGGGTACCGGCCGTTCAAACGTGTGCTGGGTACCAGGTGATCTTCTCAAAATCTCATTACTGCAAACATCAAAACTATCTTCCAGACATCCCAACAAGAAACTCTGCATCCCAATTGATGACACTACAGCGTGCGCACTTGGCTGATTTCAGATTTGAAGTGTCAAACCCTAAAACCGTGTCAGGGGTTTTCAAAATAAAATGAAACAGGGCTGACCTTTGACCTAATTCTAGACCATAATTTGACGGTGAAATTTTAATATTTCAATGTTTAGCCAGAATCACCAGAATCTCTGCCTGAGACTGAACTGAATACAGGCTTGTCATTGGGCAGATTCTTTAAATGGTAAATGGCGTATACTTGTATAGCGCTTTCTACCCTCCTTCAAGGGCCCAAAGCTCTTCACAGTCACAGACCCATTCACACATTCATACACTGCTGGGGGCTCCACTGCTGAACACTGGCGCCAACCTCCCACCAGAGGCAATTCGGGGTTAGGTGTCTTGCCCAAGGACACTTCTACACATTGGCGGGCAAGGCGGGAGTCGAACCCACTCGCTTCCGATCAGGAGTCGACCACCACGGCCATGGTGTTTTCAAATTGAAATATTTGCTGGCACAGCCTTGATCAACTAGTTATTGGTTTTGTTGCTAAAACTTGAACGTTGTGGCAGTGAGAAGCTTGACGAACGTTTGTCTAAATAAATCACGCTAAAGCCATGCGAAGGCGGAGTTCGCTCGAGTAAAATGACCTGAAATATGCTGTTATTATCAAGACGATAGGTGTGCTCTGAACATTTGCAATGGGAAATGCTGATTGTACATTGAAAGGTAGATCATGAGTTTACATACGTTGGGATTGTGAGACTACTTTAGTCCGGCTTCGGCCCCTGCTGTCCCCCATGGTCACACTGGCTCCTCCCACGCTGCCTGAGCTCTGCCTTCGTGTGGGCACATGACCTGGAGGAGAACGCAGCAGAACAGGGACAATATGGGCAAAGACAACTTTCCAGGTAAGGGCTCTGCTCTCTGGAGGCGGGGCCTCCTTCAAATGCCCTTCTGGCATGTTTTTGGAGAGGTTGCTGTTGGTTTGTAAAAGAAGAGGATATCCCTTTGTTTGCACTTCCTTATTCATCTGGATGAAGTGTATCAGTTAGATAAGCTAGTTCTTCTTTAGTATTCTTGGTTCATCATCTGTTCGTCCTGGGAGAGGAGCTCTCCTTCATGTGGACATCTCCGAAGTCTCTGCTTTTTATCCCCGGAATCTTTTTTTGGGAGTTTTTTTCTCAGAGAGAAGAAGGGTTTCAGGACAGGGATAACAGTTTAATTTAGTCTGTTTAGCAACCAGCATTGTTTATATATTATTTTTATCTGTACTTTTTGTACAATTACCAGAGTGAGAGAACTCTGTTGTGATAGTGGGCTATATAAATACAACTGAATCGTGTAGAGTGGAATGATTCTATTTCAGTGATCTAAAATCATGTTGTAAATTATTGAAATCGCCTTAAGGTCAGTGCTTAAGTTTGTTTTATACGTTTTTCTTTTTAAGTATTCATTGTGTGTGGGGTCATGAGTGTATGTGTTATGGGGGGTGGGAGCTGGGCTTTTACCGTGTATGTTTTGTTTCTATGTAAAGCGCTTTGAGTTGCTCACAGTATGAGAAGCGGTTTTATAAACTGATTTAATTTGATATGAGCCGGGGTAGGATTATATAAGTTCGCTTCCTTCCACTCCCTTTCAAGCGATCTACTTGTGATTCAATGTGATATGTTTTTTATGTATTATTCCGGATTGCTTGAAATTAACGATTTCATTCATTCATTTATTTGATTACAGTTGAGCTCATTAATCTACAAACTCTGGAAGAAATGATGAATTCTAGGCTATTATTCAGAGAATATGAATATGAAAAACATTTTTTTCCTTTAATGGTTGGTGGGTAGATTAAGCTATTCTTGTTAAACTACAGTGTTAACTCTTTTTTTAATCATAATGACAACAGAAACTTTGCAGATGACCCTGTTCTAAAACTGGCAACCCCCAGTCTCTCATATCTTGTATTTCCCCCTTCTGTATCAGTAACAGTCTGAAGTCTCTTGTGGTTGTTGAGCTTCTGTATTCCCTCTCACGGTAAAGCAGTCCATTCTTCTTGGCAGAAAACCTCCAGTTCTTTCCAATTCTTGGGCTGTCTCGCTTGAAATTCCCGTTGGAGATCTGAGAGTCAGTAATACTGAGGTCAGGAGACTGATCCCCAGCTCGCGTTACAGTTCAGGTGCGATGCGGGAGCCGTCTAGCTACGACAGATATCTCCCAATGGCTACGGGATGGTTGCAGCCTCAGGCTCTGCTGCAGACCTTGCGAAACTCCAAACTTGCGTAGATTCACGCGATAACCCGGCATTTATATAGGAAATACAGTAATCCCTACCTTATTCTCTGTGGTTCAGCTGCGGCGTCCAGCGAATATTTGAACCCAATGAAACGGATGTGCAGCGCTGCAGAGGTCAGACCCCAGAGGTCAATCGTGATTGTTTGCAGTGGGATTTTCCTCTTGCACTTTTAAAGTTACATAAAATCTGTGGGGTTGCATGGGAGCAGTAAGGCTAGCCGTGTGAGCCCAGATGAGACAGCCCCTCCAGAACCTGCTGCCATTATAAGTTGTGAAAAATGTTCACCACTAGATGAACAAGTGGTTGATTGAGATTGAGACATTTGTGTTTGACAATCCTGGTGAAGAGAAAAAATTAAATCCAACACAGAGCAAATTTGATTCTCACTAAAGAAAAACAAGAAGTACAAGAGGTACGAGTTTCGGTCTCACACGGAGAGGACACATGAGCCGTTCAAAAGCTTCCTGATGGGTTTGTGGCTAAAGGTGCAGTCCTCCAACTTCATGACGATGAAGGACTCCATTATCTGGGATTGTCTTCGGAGAGGAAGATAATAAGGTCAGAGAGCGGCTACTATGGGAGATGGAGCTGAAGCCGGTGGGTGCAATAAAGATCTGCCAGGAAAGTGAGTTGTCCCTCAAACATGTGAAGACTTTTAATGAGATAGCATCTCCAGAGTATTAACACTACATCTCCCACCTGCCTCAGTGCACAACCCCTCAGATTTCACTAACTAGAAATTCATTGTCAATCAGCCACATGACACTTAAGCATGCAGAACAATGTCTTCAGGGAACTTTTGAACATTTCGAAAGTTTCTGTAAAAAAAAAAAAAAAGTAAACAGATTTTGTCCACTGATCACTACCTGGTGGTGAGTGGGATTCGCTGGCGGGGGAGGAGGCCGGAAAGACTTGGCAGACCTAAATGTACTGTGTGGGTCTGCTGTAAACGTCTGACTGAGCCCTCCGTCAGGGAGGTCTTAAACTCTCACATCCGGGAAAACTTCAAGCAGGTACCGAGGGAGGTTGGTGACATTGAGTCCGAGTGGACCATGTTCTCCAATTCTATTGTCTCTGCTGTTTCCCGGAGCTGTGGCCGCAAGGTCTCTGGTGCCTGTCGTGGTGGCAACCCCCGAACCCAGTGGTGCCGTCAAGCTGAAGAAGGAGTTCTATCAGTCCTGGCTGGCTTGTGGGACTCCAGAGGCAGATGGATGGATAAACAGATTTTTTGATTGTTTTTTTTACAACTAATGGTTTTAAATAACCACTAAAATTGAATGGGGAAAGAAATGATGTTGTCATCAATATTCTATGATCCAGAAATCATAATTTCTTCCAGTAAATTTCTGAGCACAACTGAATGTTCAAACGATACACCGGCCTTTATCTGTGTGCCCTAATATTTGAATTGTGTTGATGTGTATATGTATATATGTACATTTGCATTAGTCAGTGTCAGTAGCGGTTTTAGGCACGGGCAGTACGGGCAGCTGCTCGGGCGCCAACTCGAAGGGGGCGGCAGCTCAGCGCTGGGAGGAAAAAAAAATCTGTGCCGCTATGGGTTTCTGTTACCTGTTATATCACAATGTTTTGAACGGCCTAAAACCAGTGAATTGGCGCCCCCTGCAGGTGCATTTGCCGAGGATACGCCGACAGGTGTGAAGCGAGAGGGAGGGGCGGAGGAGGGACAGTTCGGCTGCAGGTTTCCCAAATTAAGAAGATGGTCTACTTTGTAGAAACTTTCTATTTTTTAAAGTCAGTCATAACATGACATTCTATAACCCACAGTTCCTCTAAATTAAAAACTGCCAAACATGGGTAAAACTTTATTTTGGCGGTCAGAAAAGCTCCTTCACTTTGACAGGTGAGTCTCTGTTCTTCATCTCTGAGGCTCAAACACAACATGATGGAGTCTGCTTCTCCTCCTCTGTTGGTCACCACAAACATTCATTTTAGAGTTGGTTCAAACATTTAATCCTGACTTTATTGCGCAGATATAATGGATTTAATTGATACATTCACTGCGGGACGAGGTACGTTCAGGGGCTGCGTGGAATTTCATCACTTGTGCGCTTGCATTAAGAGCTCGCTATTGCTGCATTCAGGTGTGCTGGGAATTTCTAGCATTTGCTAACACTGACCTCAGCAACACAAACACACTCTCATTTCATGCTCCATTTCATTGTGACTCACAACTACAACACACAGATCAGTATTACACACAATTACGCAAAAATGTTGTATATGTTTCTATATAAGCTTGTTTTTATATGCGTGACAAAAAAACAATCTAAAAATAATCATTTTATTTTTCTTCACTAGTTTTAATATTTAGTCTTCTGTGGTCCGTTAAAAATCATTTGTGTTTCGAACAAAATCAGTTTCTTAAAAAAATGTTCAAGATATTAAAGAATGACAAGAAATCAACTATAAGGCTTTGATGAAAAGTTGATGCTTTAAAAAAGGGTGTGTGTTCATCTTAAAATAACATTACATTTCTGTCATGTTATAAAACCTGATGTATTTCTACACTTTCAATTATTATTAGTGTTTTGTTTTTGAGAGAGAATAATCATGAACTGAAACTTTCTAAATAAAGGACATAAGTTTTGATAAACATACATTTTTTTATTTGAGAAATGTTAGAAGCTAGTAGAAATCTAATATGGCTGGTAGACTCTGGATGTATTGGCATAAAGTAACTTACAACAAAAAATTATCAATCACTGGACTGAAGACAGCAATCATGAGCGGATTTTTCTTTTCTGAAGTAAAGATAATTTTAGGGCATATTCATTTACTTTTTCAAAACATGGAAGTTTTATTTTAAAATCATATTTTTTATGTATAGTTATGTTTGTATAGTAAATTTTTAGTTAGTATCATTGTATGTACTGATAACTGTTATGCTGCACAGAATTGTGCTAAATGTCTTATGTCCTGTTTTCAATTGTAATTGTTGTGAAACATGGCCGTTGAGACAGACGAAATTCAGTTGTGACTCTGTGGTGGTGGTGGTGGAGGGGGGGTGCACCTAGGGAGGGTCTCGCCCGGGGCGTAATTCAGTGTAGAACCGCCACTGTTCAGTGTCAAGGTGCATGTGTGGGTAAGATGTGTGTTTAAAGGTTTGTGCATTCAGAAATTCTATGTATTTGTGTTCATGTAGACAATTGTGTACGTGAATATGTTTGTGCAGTAAAATCAGGCCTTTGGCAATCCTCTAAACATGGTGATAATGATCACGACTGAAGAGATAAGTGTGTTTCAGTCATGCTATTGTGTAGTTCATGATCCAGTAGAGTTAGCTCGGGGACAGACCGTGTCCTTATTCAAGTTTCAACTGGGATTAATTACCATAAATAAAGTTCAAAAAGGTAGAAAATCATCTTTGGTAGATTATGTCTCTTTTTTTAAAACAGTCATTACTGTCCAGCTCCAACTGCTAGAGACAAATCTGAAAACGACTTTGTGATCTTGGAACAACTATTTCATTTAAATGAAACTATTTTGCATTAGTATTGGGGTGATCAACTAAAAGTTTACATTCTTTAAAACAAGGTAAAAAAAACAAAACATTTGTGTCTGTAAAATAACCCTTAAAATTAGCTTAATTATGTCTAACCTTACATCACTAGCAACACAGGAAAACAACAATGTCCAGCTGTCAATCATGTTACACGTGATGTTTTAAAGACATCTAACATGGTAATTTCACTTTTGTGGGATCAATAAAGTTTGATTATATTCTATCATACCTGATGGATATCAAAATGCATCTATTAATGTGCAAAAAGTGTCTTAAAGTTGGATTTGTGTTTTTTTTTTTTTAAGATTATTGATTAATTTACAACAAACTGTACCTCAACTAACAAGAAGATCAATACCTAATAAAGGTAGAAAAAAAAAAAAACTATCTAAGATGAAAGTCATAACTGGGAGCTAAAAATAGATATCCTTCAGGTGGAAAGGTAGCTATGATAAACAAACTTTATCGCCGTAACTTTATCAGGATTTATAACCTTCTGTCAAACTATAACTGATCCATTCAGGTTCTTTAACAAAAGATAATTGTAGAGAATGTTTTCATAACAAGATTCACATAATAGTTTAGACGTTTCTTTGATCCTTTATTAGTTTGTAATAATTGAATAATCCTCATTTCCAATATGCCAGAGATGTATTTAAAACCAGAAAACATAATTCTGTTAGAGAGTCTTATGAATATAATTATTACATTTAGTTGAAATTGAAGTCAGCAAATATTATTAAGGAGTAGAAAAAAAAGTTAAACAAACATTTGAAACAAGTTTTTCTGTGTGGATGAAAATTTTAGAAAAGAGTCAAAAAATAAGTTTAAAAAAATGAAAAAAAAAGTTTACATTTATAACATAAAAGTTAAGCTTTGAGCCTCATGTCACAATGAAATCTTCTAATGATTTTTCAATGTTTTAGTTAAAGGACAAACATGAGTTCTCTGTGGCAGCTTCTTGGCCAGGACTCCTATGCTAAAGAGGTTTCAAAATCTCAATGGGATTTTCCTGATTAAATAAAGGTCACTGAATAAATAAAAAAATCTTTATCTGTTAATGAACATATATGAAACGGGAGATTAGTGATTTGAGCATCAGTTATGCTGATGATTAAGTTGTTTTCTAGTTGTGTTGATTCTGATCTGATAAACTTAGAATCAATTTCATATGTTAGGAGCTTGCTTGTAAATTGGCTAGAGTGATGAATTCTGGGAATACCTGCTGGCCTACAGACATCTCACCTGACAAAATATTTCACCACGACACTCAGCACTGCTAATTATTTACAGCAGAAACCCTGAAGATCTGAAGGTTTGTAGATGTTTTACAGTAAAGTCACTAAAGGAACTGTTGGTCCTGCAACTGATTAATGTACAGATGTGACCTAAACTGGGCTGGTCCCCATGATGCCATAGTTCAAGAACAAGCACAGACGAAACCTAATGTAAAGATCATTTTCTTTGTAAAAAAAGTAGATTTTCAAAAAGAATAAAATCAAATACATTTTTATTTTTTCTGCACACAAAACTGAGCTGTAACTCTCTGAACAAACGATGGTTCAAACAAAACATTTAAAACTATTTTAAATGTCATATGAAGATGCACTCTCATGTATGTTGTAACTGTATGACTATGAATAACGTGTGAATGTGTTTTCTTGCAGCAATGCAGAGTTTTGAACCTAGAACTTGCATAGAAACACAGAAACACAGTGACAGCAGACTCCACCATCACAGCAGTTTAGAAAGTCATGCTGAGGACGAGCAGAATTCCCAGAGGAAGACGCAGGAGATGCCTGGGCAACAGCGGCTCAGGTGGTAGAGCGGGTCGGCCAATGATCGAAGGATAGGCGGTTCGATTCCGGCTCCCTCCGGCCAAGTGTCGTTGTGTCCTTGGGCAAGGCACTTAACCCAACTTGCCTCCAGTGTGGCTCCACTGGTGTTTGAATGCGTATGAATGTTCCGGTGATGGTCAGAGGGGCCGTAGGCGCGTACTGGCAGCCACGCCTCTGTCAGCCTGCCCCAGGGCAGCTGTGGCTACAGTAGTAGCTTACCGTCACCAAGTATGAATGAGGTGTGAATGAATAATGGATATACAATGTAAGAGCTTTGAGTGTCCTGAAAAGCGCAGATAAATCTAATCCATTATTATTATTATTATTATTAAATACAGCTGCACATGTGCAAACATCACTCATACCTTCACTTTTACCTTAGCTCCACCTGATTGACACTTGAGAAAAAGGAAGACATTGTTAACGTCTGAAGCACGAAGGATGAAGGTCCCCTTGTTGTTGGTGAGGAAGAACAAAACATCATCATCATTTTAAGGACTAGAACATTGAGATGTCTGGATGTTGAGTCATGGAAGCTACATTTCTGCTCTCTTCTTGAAACGTTTCACACTGGAAGACAAACTTCTCTGGATGAATCGATGTATGGAGGGTATTTTTCATCACTCAGCGCTCTTTCCTTTATCATTTCACATTCTGATCATTTCCCACAGCGTGGAACACCACAATAGGTTAATCCAGTAAAGTGTGAGTACTAATGACAGGCTCATTAGTCTTCAGGCGGACTTCGTTAGTGACCTCCAGTAAACTCTGCCCTTCTCATGCCAACATCTGTCTGCAAAGACCTGCTGGTGCCCCCTAGTGGGCCTGAACAGCAATTGTTTCTGTGACTATACAACAGTTAAAAAAAAGTGTAATTACATCTGGACTGCCACATCATTTTATAGTATTACTATTAGAGCTGTCAGGCGATTAAATTTTTTAATCGCGATTAATTGCATTTTGTCCCGAGTTAACTCGCTATTAATCGCAAATTAATATGTTGTCGTTTTTTAGGAAAAAAATATGTGCTTCGTGGAATTTAGCAGTTCTACATTAATTATGAAAACAAGAATGGTAAAATTAATAGTTTTCATCAGAAATACTTTATTTTGTAACATTGTATTGAGATAAACTTTCTTAACAATAAAAGGCTGTAACATAAAATGCCTAACAAAAGCCCAAGTGCAAGTGAAGGGCATTTTAAATTCAAAACTTCAATCAATGTTCAGTAAAATAAAATAAAAAAACATAAAAAATAACATTTCCATAACACTTTCATGTTCATTTTTTGTCAGGACCAAATGCTGGGGTTGGATCACGCTTAAACCTCCAGAACTTTGGGATATTTTGCATATTTTCGCTTGACGAAATAGGGACGGGCCACACACTCAAAGCTGAGATTTATCTTTTCATCTACAAATAACTGGCGTTGTTTAAACTACATTTAAAACGTCACCCGGTGTGCTTGCTGTTCGGAACGTCGGGGGTCCGCAGCTCTCGGGACACGGCGTCGGGCGCGAGCCGGTACCACCAGACGTGATACTGGACGTGAACCGGAGCCGAGTTAGGGTGCAGGAGCTCTCCAGGTCCTAGCGCCGGGCCGGTTCTAGCAGCTCGGTGGTTGGAGACCCGCCCGTGATCTAGTGAGAGCAGCCGGTGAGTTAGAGGGCGATGAGGGACGCCTGCGCGAAAAGGCACGTATGAGAAAATCCGCGATTAATGCGTCAAAAAAATTGTCGCCGTCACGCACCCGTCAAGTTAACTCGTTTTTAACACGACAAATCTGACAGCCCTAATAACTATTAATGGCTGGGGAAATTAAGCCCTGATGACACATAAACTACAGATTCCATGATGCTCAGGGCTCTAGATAAAAAATTTTCACTAGTTAAACCAGTGAGCCTAACTTTTTTTCTTAGGTGCACCAGCACGAAGGTTTGGTGCACCGACCTTCTCGAGCACATTGCATTTAACAATACTATTGCATGGACCCTTTGCTTTTTATTTGCTCTCAATATCTGCATTAAGACTTGAAAATGATTAACTTACAAACAGGTAAACATAAAGCTCTTTATTTACAACAAAGTTCTACAATAATGATAAACTAAGACATTTATATAGTATATAAAAATGAATAAAATACATAGTTTGAAAAAGATTAAATTTGTCACAGCAAGTGAAATGGGTGAAGTCTTTCTGCACCTCCCCATTCTGATGCATCCACTTGTAGACAAACAGATCCATGAACGTCTTTGTTTTCCTGAGCTGAAATCTGGATCAAACTCACCATCTTTGTTGCACTGAAATTTTAGCTTGAGGTGTGAGGGGCTGTAAGCTAGCAGCAGGGCGAGTAAACAGAGATTTAATTAGATATAAGCATTACGGTTACTTCCCCCAGACAGTCCCGTCCATAACTCAGAGGAGAATTTCTAAGGAATTTCTGTTGCTCTGCAGAAACTGTGCCCTAGAAGATGACAAATTTTAGAATTAAAGCTAAAAATGTAATGAAAAGAATCATAATGAAAAGAGTACTTTAAAACGCTTTGAAAACAGATAAAATATTGTTGGAGCAGGACTTAAAAATGCTTCACGGAGCTGAAACTTCAACTACAAAAAACTTTATAACGTTTTGTGATCAGTACAGTCTTTCATTTTAATTTTTGAAATTTACTTTTGTTTTTTGAAACATTTCCTTTTTCATTTTTTAGAATTGTTTTGGTTTGTGGAATTTTGTTTTGTTTTCGAAAAAACTGATTATGTTTTTAATTATTTGATTTTCGTTTTTAACTACCATTGAGATCTTTATAATGTTTTGTGCTGATGAATTTGTTTATGTGATTTAACCTTCAGGGCCACCGTAGTTGACCCCAAAACACCAAGAGTGAATAACTGTCTTTTTGGCATACATACCGTTAGGGGTGTTGCGGATCACGGATTATCCGTGGTCCGTACGGATCAGAAGCCACGGTTCGGGACACGGTTCGGACACGTGTGTACCGCGGACCACTCCGACCCCCACCCCCAGCGAGCGCACACACCTTGGGCTCTCATAATTTTAATCATTGTCCGTTCACATCAATGAAATTCTGTCAAATTCCTGTAAATCCTCTTTGTTTTGACCAGCGCTGAAGTAACAGCTTCACGGTTATTTCTTAAAGTCTGTTCCTGAATCTCCCGCTGCGTGTGGGCGGAGCTTTCAGAGCTTTTCCTGCATAGAGAATTTGGTGTCGGCCGCCACCAGCTCCTGGAAAAGGGGGGATGTGGCTGATTCTAGGAGCCCAGACTGAGAGAGAGTCCACGGAGACCCGAATGATGACAAAATGATACAACAGAAAAAATAATTTCAGTAAACCAATAACCAATATATAATCGCAAATATTTTGATTTTAATGTCAAGGTAACAATAATTATATATTTTGTTTTGGAAACATCGTCTGTGGACCCCCCTTCCTCTTAATTGAAAATGGTTCGGTCCGACTGGACTATTCTTCCACAGCTGTTTGTTACCGTCAGACCCACAGAGTTTAAGGGAGAGAAGACACGCTTTAAAATCAGGAGTTTAAACACCTGATTTAGAGGAGAACCTCCGTGAAAAAAGAAAAAAGGAGACAGTCTGTCTATTGCCGCGCGGAAAGGAGAGAGTGCTCGTAAACGGACAAGGGGGCGGGGCCATGAATTTGAGGGTTTCTTCTGAAGCTTTTGTATGGAGCTTCAAACTAGAATAATTTGTTGTTTTATTGTGTATCAAAATTAGGCTTGTTAGTTACATTTCTGTTTTATAATGAGGTGATCTATAGTAAAATATGTAAATTGAAAGAATGTTCAATAAAGTTACATAATAATAATAATAAAATAAACTTGTTAAGGTATACAAATCTGAAGTCCCCACGAGACACCACCACCTTATTTTAAGCCAGGAAAAACCCTGCAGCTTCCGTCACAAACTTTACTCAACTTGACGCGGATGGATAGATATCAGGTTTATTTAATGTTAAGACCTGAATAAAAGCATCAGTACACGTTTCAATTTCTGGATTCAAAGAATACATCCGTAATGGACATGATTTTATGGCAAGCCAAAAAGATCACCAGGAAAAGCGGGTGCAACAGTGCCACGTTTTACAGATAATTATTATTATTTTAAATATTTAAATGTCCCCATTTGGCGAGTGGGATCAGAACATTTGTATTTCAAGTGAACACCAGATAGATTTGGTATTTTCAAAACTATTTTTAAGCATTCTTTTCTCTGTTTTTGTAGATTTGTATGTATTCAGAAACTACAAGTTTTAGCATTTTGCTTGTGTTCAAACTTTAAAGATTTTTTGTTTTAATAAATAGGCCTCAGTGAGCAAAAGTTTTGAACTTTTGTGTAAGGGAAGTACTTTATATTCATTTTGAATATATGATTTGAAACGTTTCCAAAAATTAATTTAGCTTTCATGTTGTTGTTGTTGTTGTTGTTGTTGTTGGTGGTGTTTTTTTTGTTGTTTTTTTTTTTAACTTTTTACTGATCCGAAAAGTGATCCGAACCGTGACCCTAAAACCGTGACACGATCCGAACCGTGAGTTTTGTGATCCGCAACACCCCTACATACCGTTCACAATGTCAGTCAATCAGCTGCTTCTGACGCGGGAAAAAGGTGCTTTTTCTGTCTTGCTTTGCTTCGATATACAGAATATTACTAACTTAGAGTCTCATAATAAGAGCGCTGAGGTACAGAGCTGCTTTTCTCCGCCACAGGATCCACTGATAAACGTGGATCACACAAACACTTCATAACTGCACAGAACTGATCATCAGCGCGAGGCTCGTTTACTCCGCTCTGAATCCGCTGAGTTACGCTCATCACGTTAACGGTAGACGGAAGAACGAAGCCTAAACACTGGAGCTAAGCTCCGGCGTTGAAGGATTTTTACAGACTTTTTCATTCGCTCCACCTGCCGCCAGCAGCGGGCACGCATGCCTGCCCACGGACCCAACGTGAACGACTCTTAAAGTGTCCGCCTGATTGCGCGCGGACGCAGCCGGTGGGAAGCTCCTTCCGATGTACATTCAGTGGCGGTTCTACCCTGAATTACTCCCCTGCGCTTGTCTATTGCCATGTTTTCCTAGAATTACATTTAAGAACAGCGTACAAAAGATATTTAACACAATGCTGTGTAGCATGATAACGAGCGGCTGGGTGGCTCAGTGGGCTAGGTGAAGGGCTGACACCCAGGAGCCCTGGGTTCGATTCCCAGGGTCGTCCACTGATCCCCACCCAGATTGGGTCCTTAGACCCTTGATGCTGCCGCCTAACTGGGTCCCTGTGCCCCTCAAGTACAGGGTTGTGTCAGGAAGGGCATCCGGCGTAAAAACTCTGCCAGATCACTGATGCAAAACAGTGGGTGCTGTTACGCTGTGGCGACCCCGAAAGGGATAAGATGAAAGTGAACTACTACTGTGTAGCATGATAACAGTTATCAGTACGTACAATAATACAAACTAAAAAAGATACTATATAGATAAAACTATATAAGAAAATACGATGGTTAAAAAAACATTCATGATTTGAAAATTTAAATTACCATATTAATCTGTACTCCAGAGAAGAAGAATCAGTCATGTTGCTCTTCAATCCAATGTTAAAAACATGTTTAGTTATGACATCCAAAGTCTAACAGCCATATTAGATTTATATGAGCCAAACATTTGTCTAATAAAAAAGTTGAATGTTTATCAAAACCTTTATTCCCTATATTCTGAAATTTTCAGTTCACAATTATTCGCTCGCAAAACAAAACGTTGATATGCAGCCCCTGAACGCACTTTGTGCTGCTGTGAATGTGACAATTAAATCCATTAAATCAGCGCAATAAAGTCAGGATTAAATGCTGGAACCGAGTCTAAAATGGATGTTTGTGGTGACCAGCAGTGGAGGAGAAGCTCTCTGTCTGAGCCTCAGAGATTAAGAACAGAGACTCACCTGTCAAAGTCAAAGAGTTTTTCTGACCACCAAATAAAGTTTAACCCCCGTTTGGTAGTTGTTAATTTAGAGGTCCGTCTGTATTGAAACATGGGTTATAGAATGTCATGTTATGACTGATTTAAAAATAAAACATTCTACAAAGTAGTTCCCACCCTCCTTCCTCATCGTCATCTTCGTTTAGGAGAGACCCGCAGTCTAACGGACCCCCCCACCCCTCCCTTTTTCTTCACACCTGTCCGTCTCCTGCTCAGCAGATAGGGGCGCCTGCACCAGCCGAGGGCGCCAATTCGCTGATTTCAGGCCATTTAAAACATAACAGGTAGTAGACAATCATAGCTGCACAGATTATTTTTTTCCTCCCACCTCGCTGAGATGCTGCCCCTTTGAATCAGGGCCCCAGGCGGAAAATGTGCTGGCAGTCGGCATATGCTTGTATGAACACATCAATGTCTGTCGCCGTGAAGTATGAAGCTCTAAAGGTGTTTTTTCCCGTTGCCATGGTGAATCGTGCCGTCTTTGCTTCATTGATCAGGGCTTTTAATGGAGGCGACGCTCACAACTGATTTTGAGTCCAACAACTCAAAGTTGATTGAATCAACTCTTTTCTGCTGTGTTGAAACAGAAAACTCTGGGTTTATGAATTTTGAGTCCGTGAACTCTGAGTTCAGGTTGGAACTCTAAATTTGTTAAACCTGCTTCTTGAAACGAGCGCAGGCGTCCAACACGGGATGTGACTTGATCTGCTGAAAAGCACAAATTTGAATTCTTTACATTATTTTACCACTAGCTTGTATAATTATGACATAATTTCTATTTATGGAGAGGAAAATATAAATTATTTAAAGTTAAAGTCAATTTATTCCAGAATAACATTTTCATTCATATTTATGTTTTAAAAAAAAGTTAGCCTTTAAAAATTTAATTAAATTGTGTTCAATGAAAGTTTTTCCTGTTTAGGTCGCGACCTTCAGTTAGTTTTGAATTTTGGTCCCTTAAGCAATCAAGTTTGACACCCCCGAGTCACAGGCTGCAAAGCCTTGAGTCACACTGCCCTCTGCTGGCTGCTCATGGGATCATCATGTCCACAAACCAGTCGATTCAAAGAAGAAACCAGCTCAAAGCTGCATCTTAATCCGTTTCCATCACAGCGTTCTGTTTGTGTGCACCACTGTCTCTCTCCTCAGAAGAAATCTAAGCTCAGCTCTTTTTAGTCTCCAGGGAGAACTTTAGAGAACTTCTACAACACTGATGGTGTGGACAGCTTCAGGTCCCAGAGTGAAGAACGAGATCATCAGCAGGTCGTCTAATGACCTTATCAGAACCATCGGTCCTCATGGAGACCCAGAGAGTCCAGTAGACCCAGATCCAGAAACCTCACGTCTGTCATAGCGGAGCAGCTGCTGTCCTCCTGGAGGTCAGGAGAAACTGATGCTCACCTGAGGAGAAACTCGGTCCGGGGGGGAGGTCGGTTCCAGCAGTATGAAGCAAGGCCCCAGAGGAGGGGGACAGGGGGGGCTTGGTCGTGGAGACGGTGTTTACATCGAAGTCGCTGCAAGACCTCTGGAGGGGGCCAGTTGTCGTGGAAATCCTGGAGCCCTCCAACCTACCTGCATCACAAACAGACGATTTACCTGCACTGCTGTCACATGTGTAGCATCACCGCGTCTCCATGGTAACCATGACAACGTGCACTCTGAGCACACCTGACAGATGCTGAAGGATGAAAGCAGCAACAAGTTTGACATTTTTTTTAAAACAATATTTTGTTGAAATGACCTTTGACCTTCATGGAGGTCCCGTTCAAAAGAAACATCCTGATCCGGTGTTTATATCAAATTCATAAAAACTTTCATGAATCTGTCTCTAACGACAAACTTCATGTTCAGGTGTGCCGCAGCAGAGGGCCCCACTGTGATCAGATCAGACCCCCCCATCAGAAACACAGCACATGGAAACTTACTCCTCCTGATGGCCCCTCCCACATCACCCCTCTGTGGCGGCGGCCGGCTGAGGAAAGAGGACAGAGAGATCCTTCTATGAACGTTGAGTGGAATCAGACATAACGTCATAGTCCCGTTCCCCCCACCCCC
>NC_050532.1:28804285-28816537 GCF_002922805.2 Oryzias melastigma | reverse complement strand
GGCCACTGGCAGGTAGTCCACCCCCCGCAGCGCACTGCAATACAGACACCCTCCCCTTCTCCCTATTGCATGTTTGTATGAGGAAGGCCAGTCTTAACAGAACTTTTCATTCATATTCTCTCCGTCCAGGTTTGAAGCCCCTCCTTCCTGAAGGTCACAGGAAGGAATGAACTGGTAACATTATCAGAAACGATGAAGACCAACCGTCATCTTCATCTGACCTTTAGAAAACATCTACTATGACGTATCTCACGGCAGCGTTTCCCGCTCCTGATCCACAGGGAACGCTGCATGGTTTCCATGTTGTCCTGCCTGAACAGATCAAGCAGGAGGGGGGCGGGGCCAACCAGAAGTAACAAAAGGCTGCAGTACCGCCACTGCCCAGAGAGGCCGGAGCTTCGAGTGAGCAATTCCCATAGACTCCCAAGTTAAAATGGTCATTTCAGCCCTCAAATGAACCTCTTTAATGTCTGCGTGTTACTTCATCGATGTTTGCATATATGATTCATAACCACTCTGAAGGGAGTTAATTTTTTTCTAAGTTTGTAGATTTTTTTTAATACAGCATTTATTTTTGCTCAATGAGGGGGCGCGGCATCATGATTGAAAGATTTGACCCCAGTGGATTCTGGGAAAAGAGCTCCGGTGTTTGGGTTTAGCTTTAGCTCAGCGATATATTTTGGTTTTTGTCCTGCTGCCGTGCTATAAACTGTTCGAACACGCTCTCTGGGAGTCCTCTGGTGTCTTTTCTCTGGCAAATACTCAAAATAACTTTATATTTAACAAAAATATTTATTATGATCATTTCTTTTACTTCCAGTAATTTCTTTTACTTATTTTCAAAATGTATTCATGTTAATGTTTTTAACATATCTTTTTTTAGGTTTAATGTTAAAAACATTGACATTTTCTCATTATTTTCACGTTTAGTTATTCTCTTTAATCAGAGTCTTAAATATAAGAACTGGATCCAGATCTGCTACGTCAGGGGTCATCAACCTTTTATGAAACTGAGAGCTACTTAATGTGTACTGAGTCATATGAAGGGCTACCATTTTGAAATAACAAATTTTGCTTAGTTATAGTTAGTTCTACATTATTAAAAATGAATGATAATCCTCTATGTGAAGAAACTGATTTCTCACCATAATTATCAACAATAACTACAAGCTAGGAAACAGATGTTATTCAGCACTTTATTAATCTCAATAATTGTTACATTTTCAGCTGATCTCTTACATTTCATGGTAAAATGTCCCATTTTCACTATATTGTTCCATGTTTATCAATTATGCAATAAAAAAAAAATCAACTTACACATTTTGAAACAAATTTTGTCACAATGACCAAATCTGCAACATTTTAAACTAAATGAATGATCTTTGAACTGGAGTACGTCAGAGGTCACCTAAACTTATCTAAAGTTCATGAACATATGTTTAAGCTTTTCTTTTTTAAATCTATGTAAATGCAAGTGCAATAACAAAAAAATAGCAACAGAATAAAATTGAATTTTAGACGCAGCTCACAAGTGAGTTGTGCTATTTTTAGAAGAGGCTTGAGGCATCTGGGAAAAGAGCTCCGGTGTTGGGTCGTCTGCAGGGGTCACCAGCCTGGTGCCCGCGGTTGGCGACCCCTGCACAACAGTAACACCAGAATCTCTTCATGTAAAGTGACTGACATTACACAGGTGATTCAGACTTTTAAAGGTGAAACTGTGAAGACATAAGAAACCTTTCAGAGTCGATGTGATAATTTAATTTAATTTAATTTTTAGATGTGCATTTTTATTTGTTTTGCTTATTGTCTTGTGATTTTAATCATATGTTTGTCTCGTATGTTCCTCTCTAGGTCCGCGTCTTGTCGTGGTGAGTGGGTATATAATCTAAGACAATCCAACATTGACATTTTAAGGCAGAAACATTTTTATTTTGAGGTTAGGAAACAGGGCTGCACGGTGGCGCAGTGGTTAGCGCTCTTGCCTCACAGCGAGAAGGCCCCGGTTCGAATCCTGGCTGGGACCTTTCTGTGTGGAGTTTGCATGTTCTCCCCGTGCATGCGTGGGTTTTCACCGGGGACTCCGGCTTCCTCCCACCGTCCAAAAACATGCTTCATAGGTTCATTGGTGACTCTAAATTGTCCCTAGGTGTGAATGTGAGGGTGACTGCGTATGTGATTGAGGCCCTGAGACAGACTGGAGACCTGTCCAGGGTGTACCCCGCCTTCGCCCTTCAGTAGCCGGGATAGGCTCCGGCACCCCCGCGACCCCGAAATGGAAGAAGCGGTTAAGAAAATGGATGGATGGATGGATGGTTAGGAAACAATTCCTGCATAAGTGTGATACAATTAAAAAGAAAGTTTAACATTTTTGAGTGAGCAGTCTCTCCTGTTTATTCTCACTATATGCAAGAGAAACAAAAGGAAATATGAGTCAAAGTCAGATCTGTACAATATTTATTTATATTCAAACAGATCAAATTATCCCAATCCTCCTTAAACAGTCACCTGACATGATGACTGTCTGTTGCTGAGCACAGGAAGGATGGAATTAGTATTCAGTCATGTCTAGTACAAAATACTTTAAAATGAACAACAGCGGAAAAGCTATTAATGAACAATGTCATGGTCACAAAGAGCCATCTACTATGTCTATTTTCAGAACCTAATATTAACATCGTCATTCCTATCCACTGTTGTAATTCCGCTTGTCCCATTCAGAGTCCCCACAGTGAAACATCACCTACTGTTTCGCAGGAGTGATTTGGCAGAGTTTTTCCGCCAGATGCCCTTCCTGACAACCCTTGAAGCAAGGCGGAAGGGACCCATGTTAACCAGTGGTGTCAAGGATCTCGCCTAAGGACCCGATTCTGGATGGAGATCAGTGGAGATTGAACCCAGGTCTCCTGCGTGGTAGCTCTACACTTAGCCCACTGAGCCATCCACCCACTTGTCATTTCCATCCACTGAAAAGCATTAAAAAGAGGAATTTCAGTGCCGAGGCGAGCGTCGCGCCTCTGCTGGACGACGATCAGCTCCAGACTCCTGACTTGGACCCTGTTACTTCCCCCTTAAGGAGAAAATCAGAAGCTGCTCCACCGCCGTCCCCCTCAGCTGAACCAGGACACGTGGATCCTTGCCGAGCCCGAGTGGCTGTGATGGTTCTGTTCAGCTTCACTCTCTGATGCCTGACAGACACTGATGATCAAAACTGTGATTGTAAAGAAAATAAAATAGATTTTATTCAATAAATATTTGTACGCAAGCTGTTTTTGCAAAGTTGTGTTAAAAATACACAATGACAAATATTTAATCATGTTTATGCTCAAGATTCATATAAAAATATCTTTAGATAAAATATTTTAAGAAAATGAGTTTGTATTGATAAGAACATCACAGTATTTATTGTTCTTTGGGTTGTCATCAGCATGTTTAACCTCTGCAGACCTGGCTTCCACAGACATGGACATCATGTTCTGGGTGATTTTACTACAGTAGTTCATTCTGCTTAACTGTGTAGAGGGTTAACTCAAATATTAGCTCAGGTCTAAAGAGTTAATGACAGAATGTTCAACTCCACTAAAGGGGTAAGAGAAAACATCTTACATTTCAATCATAACATTATATGTGATTATGTGCCAATAGTTTTATTAACACAAGAGAAAACATGACGTTTCACATGTTCATCTATTACTATTGTTTAAATGTGCATGTAAAGGCCACAACAAATAATCACATTGCATATGTGACATGTTCTGACTACATATATAAGAGACTCAAACTAGTTATGAGTTGTAGGACAGTGTTCTTACAAAATACATAATATGGAAAATGTGTTTTTGTTGTCTAAAAGAAACGTTTACCGCTGTACTTTAAAAAAATGTACATATTATGTGTAAAACACCAAGCACTTACCCATGACGATTCATGATGTAGATATTAATCCACCGCTGACTTGCATTGCTGGAAATGTTAGCTAAAGCGGTTAGCCGCGTTAGCATGGAGGTACCGCAGACCGGCGTAAGTTGTGGCCGTGGACCAAAACAAAAGGGAAAACAAACGAATCAACCCGGTCCTGCCTCTAAATTCCATATTTGGAATGGGAGGCGGAGTTAAATCCAGCCAATAATGCGGCGCCTGTGAGCTGACAGTTTAAGGTTCCAGTAGGGGACTGAAGAATTCAATGGGTGGCGTCAGAGACCATCCATCTGTTTGTTTGTTTGTCAGGGACAGTGAGCAAAAACAGAACAGATGCTTCACATCAGATGATCGTATGTTGATACTTGATTCAGCTGATCATCAGGCTTACAGAAGCTCGATGATAACAGTCATCAAAGACAGGTGTGTTTGAGCGGGGTAGGATTGGAAAGTACAGGACACGGTTTGGACCAGGGTTGAGAAACATGGTCCTACACTGTTGTAAGTTTGGTTGTTTGTTTTGAACTCTCTGAAAGTCTCTGAATGAACGTGTCTGTACAGGATTCAAGAACATGAAGGTGCACGCTCATGAGATCCAGACCAGCAAAGACCCAAAAGCCTTACTTTAGACTCTCCTGGGAAGAGGAAGAGGACTGGTCCGACTGAGGCAAAGAGAGGACACTGCCCTTCAGGTGAGACTGCAGAGCCTTCTGGTACGTGGACTCCAACCCATGAAAAAGATGCTCCGCCTCTCGACTGTGGTGGCCATGGAAACTCCAGTAACACCTGAGGATCATTGGAAGAAGAGTTAAGAAAAGAAGCAGAGAACACTTCAAGAACACAACGTTTAAAGACTTACTTTCTAGCAATTGACCTTGCCTCAGAGTCAGCGTCGTGGATGCCCCTTCTAATGGTTTCAGCCAGAACAGGAACATGTCTGAGATGACACGGGAGTATGGTGAGGATGGGGTAATGACCCCAACGTCACTCCTCAACAAAAACTCATGAACCTAAAGAACTCCTGAAACAAAAATCCCCAGACACATCTTTGCTTAGTTTTCCACTGCAGCTTTTCTCTCTCCTGAGATTCCTAAGAATATAGATATCCACGATTCTGTTAGGGTTAGCGGAACCAAAGAAGATCCGGAAGAACATCTGTCATCCCACGAGGCGACTCTTCTCTCTGTGGAAGGCAGGGAAACCATTCTGCTGCCTGAAACCCGAGGTGGGACCAAGTCATTGCTGGCTACTTATGTATGAGAAGTGTTTTTTTAAATAAAGTTGATTTGATTTGATTTAAAGTCACAAGTAAGTCTCAAGTCTTTGTCATCAAATCCCGAGTTAAAAGCCGGCAAGTCAAAGTGGAGTCCCAAGAAACCTTCCCAGTTGATACCCAGAGGCTGCAATCAGCTGAGCTGTTGCTCAGCCTAACAAGCTCTTCGTCAGGTTCTGGGGAACCAGAGCACTTTGATGGAGAGTGGGTCACTGGAAGAAGACGGAAATGGACTAGATGTGAGAACAAAGATCTGTTGGAAGGATACTACTCAAGATAATATATATATGTAAACAAATAATGAAAGATCTTATGGACAATCTGAATGACTTTGAAAAAAATCTGCACTTAATCTGATCAAAACCGGAATACAAAAACTATAAGTAGAAATAACTCAGTAGGGGTGGAATCATAGAGATTCATGTCTCCCCTCCTCTTTTCAAGCAATAATTTAAACTCTACATCACTTTAGCTAATAATCACTTTTGTTAATGAATCAAATGTGCTTTACGTGTGTGTTTGTGTTTTAATCAGTGAAATGCATTATTTCTGTAGAGTTTTGATACATATGTGTGATTTTTTTTCTTGTATTATCTACAAATAATGACTGAAATAAACCAGATCAATTAATCAATCAATCAAAAAAAGACAACAGGGGGAAAAAAACTTGAAATGTTTGATCAACAAGAAACCTTCAGCAGAACCAGCCTGAGTATGACGACGAACTGTTGTGACCAGATGGAGTTAATAAGAATGAGACAGATATTTGTAGTAAGACAGACATGCAGGTTAGTAACTACAGCAATGAGATAAGAAGAAGCAAATAAACACAAAAACTTTAAAACATTGTAACTGGACAAAACACGTTTAGTCATTTCAGCCAGGAAGCAGATGAGCACAAAGACACCAGAGCCTGTTCTAGGACAACAACAAAAGTTCATAAAATCAACAAAAAGATGTCATCATGAGGACAGAGCAACTCAAACTTTCCTGAACTGTTATAGAGCAGAAAACAAAAACAAAGAAAAACCTGTCGGTTCAAGCTGAGAAAAATAGCAGCAGGAGGTGAAGATCTCAGAAGCATCAATGTCAGAACACATTCATTAAACACATAAACATCAAACCACTGTAAACCACAACAATAAAGGGTTTATTTAAACCTGGTCCAAGCCTAAAATTCCTTAGGAAAATTTTACAACAGAAACAGTTTCTTCACAAAGTTCTCAAGGGAAGAACTCTCATCTTTCACAACAATGTCTAAACTCTTTGTAAAAGTGTCTGCTAAACTCGACTGGAGACAAACCGACAGAGCGGAGTCCTAAACGTTGAGTTACAAGAAAAGAGGAGTTTCTCCCAACCTGCTGCAGCTTCTCCCCTCAGTTTAGACAGATGTTAGAAGGTCAGAAAAGGACAGAGAGCTCTGATTGGTCGTTTGAACGTCTCACCTCTCCAGTGTGATTGTGTGCCACTCCTGCAGAAGCAGATCTAGGAATTCAAAACATCGTCTGCAAAGAGAAGCTGCAGTTACAAACAAAAGTCTCACATCTGAAGCAAAAAGTTTGAATTAAAGAACACAACACGCTGCTCTGAGTTACTATGGAGATGAATCAATAAACAGGTTACAACCTCTTCTTTGTCTGACTAAGTCTCCAGATTTGACATCCCATCATCTTCAGAATCGAAGGTGGTCATGATTGTTGATGTTGTGTGTTAATATACAGTTATAGCTGTTCCATATTTTACACTAAATGAGCTCACATCAGTAGACATGACCTGAAAATAAGTGCTCCAATCATCTGATTGAAAATAAAAGTTTAATCTCAGGTCAGACGGGTAAGAAATGCTGATTTTGTTAAGGTTTTAAAGGCTTTTTAACAGAATGATTGAGAATTATATTGTTAATTTTCAAGTAATTATTAGTCACTTGTTTTCCACCAGAAAATAAGTGATTTTTCTTCTGATTAAATGCTTGTCCATCAGCTGACAGTTTGTTGATTTCTGAACTCTAAACTTTGGCTCATCTGGGTGTGAATTTTAGGAAAGGAAGGACGACTAAAAACAAGTTTGTAAGTTTAAACATGGAAAAGAAATAAATCTGTGAATGAGGCTAAAATTTGGCAGCTAAAATTCTTTTTGAAAAAGGCACTGAAACAAATCGAAAACTTCCTGTCACTGAAACATCTGAACAGAAAGTAGCAGATAAAAGTCTAGTTTTTATCTAAGCTACAGGCCCTCTTACCTTCGGACTGCGACTGACTTGGAGCTGCAGTTGCTGGTGATTATGGGGATCAGGCGTGGGTAGTGTGTGTGCTAAAACGAAAACCAAAACTGGTTATTCGTCACCGTGGTTCTGTCCACCTGCTCTGAAGGCTGATGGTCTGAATCTTGGAGTCCCCTGACTCTCACCCTCAGGATGAGGCAGATTGCAGCCACGCCTGACGTGGCCATGACTTTAGTGCTGTTGGGCACGAGGCTCAGCAGCGTGGGCATGATGCTCTCGGCTCCGTGGTTAAACTTGTTACCCAATAGCAAAGACAAATGTCTGAAATGAAAAGCAGGAAAGAGAGAGAAATAAGAAATGATTCTGTGTTTTTTTTCTTCCTGGTCAATAATCAAAATGATTTCATCAGTGTGAAGTATTGTTTGTGTCAACCTGCCTGCATTACAGAGTGTTTCATTCTGCACCTGATCTTCTGTTTCCGACCCTGGTTATTCTCCGATTGCCTGCCCTGACCCTTGCCTGTACTTTGACATCTTTAGTCTCTTCTTGGATGATCACATGCTTGTGACTGACATCGGCCTGTCTGACCCTGATTTAGCTTTGTGGACTTTTAGCTGTGCATAGTTCCTGTCTGAACCAGCTGTTTATTCACTTCTAGAGCAGTCAAGCTGCTCTAGAAGTGAATGAACGAATGAATGCAGCCCCCTCATTAAACCCCCCACCGCAATACACAGACATTTCACTGTGGCCTTCTTGTCCACAGCCAACAAATTTTCCTCCCCAAGTTGCCACTGATTAGATAAGGACCCTCCACGTCACTTTTTGATGTTTTGGGTGTCCCCAATTCATTGTTTTTAAATGTGCTGGCTGTTCGTAAAATTAAGGGTCCGCAACCCTCAGGAGGCGGTACCAGACCCACACCAGTACCAGACGTGGTACCGAACATTAACCATGCCTGGGTGCAGTACTGGACGCAAACCAATACCATGTTAGAGCACCGTACTGGGTTAAGGTACCGGTGTTCTCCCGGTACTGGACCGTTTCCAGTTGGCAGCCCGGAGGTTGGAGACTCATGATTTAATGGGAACACCCAAAACCTCAATGTTTGACGTGGACGGGTCCCTCACCAAATGTCAACATGTTGCCTCATCCTACCCCAGTGTGATGCAGGCCTCCCGAACCACCTGAGAGCGCAGGTCCTTAGCAGACAGTTTGAAGGCGGCTTGGAGCAGACGGAGCTGCTGAGGGAAACTTTCATACTCAGCAGCTCCTGCCAGCATGAGAGAGCGGACTTTCTTCAGCTGCAGAAGCCAGGAAAAGAAGACGTTCCACAATCAGTCTCCGTCTGGAACTGATCCTGCTGTTGGTTCTTTAGGACAGTACAACAGGAAGTCCAACACAGACGTGCATGTCTATGTGCAGCCATCAGTCAGCCTCCTCAGACTTCATCTAAGAACAGAACCGAGGAGACTTACCGCCTGGACGCGCTGTTCCCAATCATGCTTTTCATCAGACAGGACTTCTCTGACCTTGGTCATCTGGTCCTCCATCTCTCTGCTGGAGTTGATCTGCACAGACATCACACCATTTTTGATCTTTGTTCACATCTCCCTCTGACATTGTGGGTGTGGTTACAGCTGGTATTTATACAGGTGTGAGCTCAGGTGTGTGGGATGGGCAGAATCTTGTAATCACTGCGACCTACACATTTATTAAAAAAAGGGAAACAGCATCCTCTCCAAATGACTGTCAAGTCCAGGTTTGAACCAGCAACCGACTGGTTAGCATAGCGGTCTTCTAACGTTAACAGTATGAGTCATTTGAGAACCCAGTAGGAGCCCTTTAAGACCATTTGATACCGCATTGCATTCATTACATTGTTTGTTTGAATATTAAATATGAATTATATTTCTTTTTTTGCCATGAATAAAAACAGAAAAATAAAGACAAACAAGAAATGTTTCTAAATGTTAAGTTTTTCGTATTTTTTATTTTTTAATTTTATATGATTTTCTTTAAAAATGAAGAATTCCATTGTTGTGCACCATAAGATAATATATGCTTTAAACTCCTGAAAGAGTGTACTGGAGGAAGCGTAGAGCAAAAAAAATGCTAGAGGTCAGCAGGGATGTGAAACATTTACATAGCTTTTCTTCTAACTGCACTTCAGCCATGAATTGATCAAATTAAGTAACTAAATCAAATAAATAGTGATTTAGTAACTGTACTTTATAAAAATGACTATTATTTTATTTTTCTTTAGCCAGAGAGCCTCTATGGTGAGGTAAAGGAGCTGCAGGTAGACGACACCTGGGTTAACCGATCTTTGTACAACCCACTGATCCACAGACACAGGACAAATAAATAATATATAAGTAGGGGACTTTATTCTAGAGGGCAGGAATACGTTAACTGGCTGCAGTAAAACCATGAAACACCATCAGGTTTTCCACAGCAGAATCAGAAACAATTGTGGATGAACGCTTGGATGGATGGAGCTCACTGGGCAGAGGACTCTGGTCTGGGTTTCATATCCTCACAGCATCTTTGGGCAGAACCCCACCCCAAAATGTAAAGACACTTAGAGTCCAAACTATAAGACTGTAAACTTTTTGAATGCTTGCCTGAAGATAATCAGATGATTTCTAAACCAAATGAGAATCACTCCCACAGGAATCTGTCCTACTCAGAGCAAGAGAGATTCCAGGTGGATCGTCTGTGCTCCTGCTCTTGGCCGTGGACCACGCCTCTGGCTCGTTGTGGCTGTGGACATCCCCCGAGTCCTATCTGTCCATCCTAAGAGAGGATCTCTCCTTCATCCGGACATTCTTCATTTTTTCCTGAATCAGGTTTTTTTTTTTTTTCCTACTGGGAGGGAGAGTCTAAGGACGGGGATAACCAGTTTAGTTTAGTCTATTTAGTTTAGCAACCAGCTATTGTTTATGTTTTATGACTGACTTTCTACTTCTGTAAAAGTACCAGGATGAAGTCCAATAGACAATTCTTTTATAATATTGGGCTACATAAATAAAACTGAATTGATAATCTGAGAAGAGCCACAGACCTGGACTGAAGGAACGTCCTCAAAGGCTTTAACAAAATCTTCTTCATCAACAGCTCCAGCAGCGGATTCTTTACCTTAGAACACAACAGGAGCTCAGTCAGGGTTTGTCACCTGAAGGGTTAGTGTGAGGTTCTTCCTCACCAGGAGATTTTGCAGAAGAAGTAGAGTTGGTTCTTCTGACTGAGATCATAACTGTCTTCTTTCCAGTGGAGAGCGCTTTACAGGATGTAGACGTTTTCCCTTCCACTGATGCGTCCTCCTCAAAGTTCCTGTCTGAAATGCAAAGTTTGGAAAACATGACTTAAACTGCTCTGTGCTCATGGTCTGACCACTCAATCCTCAACCTTTTACATCTGTTTAGAACAAATGTGGATTCTGGGATGCTCATTAATTGGTTTTCCAGACAACTCAGTGGGGGGGCTGGTTTATTCTTGGTCTGTCCTGGTATTATAGTGTACAGCACTCAATGCATCACAGTTCTGTGTCCGTCCACATAAAGCACAACAATTCCTCTGAGTCAAATCTTAAACTCTGATCCTAGCCAACCTTTTGTTTGCTGTTCACCGTAGCTTTCCTCTACAAGAACCCACCTTCGCTGGCTGACAGGATCATGTTCCCAGATCTTTGGACTTCATCCAGTTTACTGAAGATTACATTCAACCTAAAAAAACACACATAAAGAACATTTTTGTAAAGAATAAACCAAGAACATTATCAAAGGAATGAGTTCATCTCCAGCCATTTTTTACAATAGCAGCTGCACGTTTAAATCATCTCCAAAATCTAGATGAAATTGATGGTTTCAGAGAAAATAAAAAAGAAGTTAAAAAACATTTGCACACCTAAAAGTTGTTTTTGTATTATTACTGAAAATACCTAAATTGCATGTTTTAGTGCAGATTTTAACTTCCCATTTCATCACTTAAGCTGATATCAGAACTGTTTGCCTGACCAGGTCTGAAACATGAAGTATTCCTCAGACAGAGCTCAGCTTCTAAAACAGAAATTATTTTTTTAGAGCTTCTATAGTTTTTCCAAGTTTCTACAAGGCCTTAGTCAGTACAGAACTGCAGGTCTACGCGACACATGAACATAAACACCTAACAGAGGAGATAAAAAGTAGACATTCTAACTAGTGCTGTTATGGCATTATTTGAGTGATTCAATAATTGTGGTCAGTAATTGTTCTAGTTTTACTATAGCCTAATAATTGCAGTGAAAAGCCTCATTTAGAGCTCATTTAAATTTGTGACATTCAAAATATCTGGTCCAGACTAGCACTCTAATTTAACACATCAAACAGTAGGAAGACTCGTCTGAGCAATCTATAAATACTGACTATAAACTTCTGTTTAATATCCTAATACAGACATGATGACATCCGTTATTTCCACAGTTTACTGCAACAGCAAGACAGTAGAAAAGACAGGAGTGGTTTAATAGTTTCCCTTAAAGGGTTAGTAATGGGGTTGTGGGTCATTTTCGGTGTTAACTGTATTTCGCCTTATATTTACCATTTCCAAATGTTTTGGCGTGTTTTGAGCAAGAAATATTGAAATAAAACGGCATTTTTGAGGCCAAATTTGGCAAACCTGTCTCTTCCGGGTCAAAAGCTCCGTTTTGGTCACGTGGTGCGTGTGACGTCACCAGAGTCAATATAGCAAGATGGCTTCTGCTTTGCGTGTCGGCTAGGAGCTAGCGATAGCGGCGATATTTCCAGGTCCACAATTCTGTCTTCAGACTCAGATTGTGGAAACATTTGTTCTGAAAGTGACGCTG
>NC_050532.1:28784786-28803713 GCF_002922805.2 Oryzias melastigma | reverse complement strand
GATAAACGCCTGTCTCTTATAAAGGCCGGGCCGGCTGCCAAATTATTGGAATAAACGCCGGGGCTATTATTGGAAGATATACGGTATGGAATATATCTGGATACTTATTTTAGCTTTGTCCCAGCCCATTACTAACACTTTAACCTGCCTGGTGAATGTACTCCTTTGGACTCAAACATTTCATTCAAGCGTCTTGAGTTGTTGGAGTTTTTGTGACAAACTGAAAGAATTGCATGACTGAAAAATCATGAAACAGCGATTAAGTGGAAGAACACTGTACAGTACTATCAATTTATTTAATGATAATTTATAAGGGCTTCAAACTAGTATGTTAATTGTCAGTAATTAATTACACACAGATTAGCGCTGCTGTATCGCATTTGTCACAAACAGGCAGACAGCTGGTTCCACGTGCAGCAGGTTTATTAACAGTCCACAGAATAAGCAGGGTCAGACAGGCAGAGGTCATACACGGGCATGGGATCATCAGAGACGAGCGAGAAGAGGAGTCAGAGTCCAGGCGAGGGTCAGGGGCAGGCGGCAGGCAATCAGAGTAGCAGGTGTGGTGTGGTAAAGTCCCTTCAAGGGTAAAGACACTTACGCTAAAATTGAGAGACTGATTCATTGATTACTTTATTGATTAGAAGTAGCGGCTAATCATTAATGAGTAATATTTTCCTTCATTACGAAGGTGGTGCCCCGAGGATAATTTTATTAAATTTCAGTTTAATAAAATTCATATTTTTCAACCAACTTTGGGATTGAATACTTCATATTCACCCCCCTTTCACGCTACATTGTTCAAGATTGAAAAAATACCTGTTGGTGGTGTAAAAGTAAAGTTTGTAAATCTGTTGTTCAAGAAAACTTCAAAGAACCACTTTTTAGTTGTAATTTGATTTTTTTACTGGACTGCGATGTCACAGATTTTAACAAAATACATAAAAATTAGACTTTTTATTGTAATTATTAGATTAGAATAAAAATTGACTATTTTTTAGAGATCATGATTATGTAATGGATTGCACAATAAAAATATATTGTATGACAGCAGTATTTATTTCTTTTGTAAGTGACAATGGCATTAGTGCTTTGTGTTTCAGATGAATGGCTAAGATTATGACTAACCTTTTGCATCTGTAAACTTACCGTGTAGAAGCCCAAAGAGGCCATTTTTATTTTTGTGGTATTGGGCTATACAAATAAAATTGAATTGAATTGAATGAAAGGTGCTATACAAGTAAACAATGATATACAAATAAATAATGATATTCACGTAAATAATGACATACTAGTAAATAGTTTGAAGTATGAAGTATACGCAGGATAGTGCCTTTTGAGGTGCCCAATATCAGAAACAAATGGACTTCACAGGAGAGCCGATCAGGCTTCTGCTTTTTTTTTTTTTTCATTTATGATAACAAACACACAAAGAACCACACTACTATGACTGTAATTAATTAATCAGAATAAATGCAACAATGTGACACCCTCAAATCTAGCAGGTCCTACCGTGACTGAGGTAACCCCTTCTTGCTGAGGTCCGTCCTCACCCGCTCTCCCACGTGTCTGTAGATCTCTACAAGGCAGCTCATGGCTCCATCTCGTACCTGAAAACCACAGCAGAAAACAGGGAATTGTTTAAATCTGAAGTCTAAGCAGCTAAAATATGGCCATGTCATTTATCTTAGTATTCACCTACCAGCACACACCCCACCCCCCTCCGCTGTCGCCAAAAGATATAAATACATACAAAATAAATAAATAAACAAGGCTGAAGTGAATGTGAATATGGACTAGCCCTAAACAGCTTCCATTTAAAGCTGAAGCAGAAAGACACTCAAAGAGGAACTTAGGACAGGAGTACCTCCTCAAAGTCTTAGTCCCAACTGACCTAGAGGTGGAAACGGGCTGTCTGCTGAGGAAAAATGGTCAAACGTCTCCATAAAGGCATGCACGTGACCCGTACAAAATATCAAGGTCGTAGCCCATCAGTGAACCCAAGGAGAGAAAACGGTCACGCACATTTTTTCTGTGGGCTTTCTGTGAGCAACGTTGTGGTGAACACTTATACAACACTGAGACAAAGGCGTGCTATACAAACATTTATTTTTTTCAGCCTCTCTAATCTTGAAGTTTGGACAAGGAGTCCATTAGTGCTCTTCACGTGATCAGTGAGCGCTCTCACATACATGTCACCGAGGAAAGACTGTTGAACATCCAGTGTTACAGAAGATTAAGAAGATCAAGAGGAACAACCTCAAATAGAGAGATCAGCTTTCATAGAAACTACTCTAGAGAAGATCCACCTCAAAGGAAAACCTTCATCTAGAGAGGGCCCACCACCTCAGATAGAGACCATGTCAAATATGAACCACAGGGAGGAATCTCAAGATACAGGAATCACCTCAGAAAAAAAACTCTACCTCAAAGAGAGAAGCTAGAGACCAAAACCACCTGTGAGAAATCGGCTCAGAAATGGTCAGAAAGCAGGGAATCTTTGGAGCACACTGAGAGTAAGATATGCATCACTGAAGCTCAGGAGGTGTGGAAACGTTACTGCCAGATGCACAGCAGAGTCTGTAACAGAAACACAACAGAGTAGGTGTAACCCGGAGCAGGCACCCGCCCATTATACAGCTCAACTTTTTCCACCTGGTCATGCTTTTATTGTGGAAAGCCATCCATCCATCCATCTTCTCGGCCGCTTCTTCCCTGTCGGGGTGGCGGGGGTGCCGGAGCCTAACCCGGCTACTGACGGGCGAAGGCGGGGTTCACCTGGACAGGTCGCCAGTCTGTCGCAGGGCCTCAATCACACACATCCACTCTCACATTCACACCTAGGGGCAATTTAGAGTCACCAATGAACCTATGAAGCATGTTTTTGGACGGTGGGAGGAAGCCGGAGTCCCCGGTGAAAACCCACGCATGCACGGGGAGAACATGCAAACTCCACACAGAAAGGTCCCAGCTGGGATTCCAACCGGGGCCTTCTTGCTGTGAGGCAAGAGCGCCAACCACAGCACCACCGTGCAGCCCATTGTGGAAAGCCCAACATCCTATATCAACATTCAGGCCACATCACTACTGCCTGTTTTCGACTGCAGCTGCTCTGCCATAGGTTGACTGTATTAACTTGAGAAACCACTGGTTGTGCAGAACTCCAGAACAGTAATCTTTCATTTTCAGGCGCTCTCCCCGTGAGTACATTCCATCACCATCCACCTCAGCGAAACATAAACACTCACCTGAGCACAGGTGTCAGCTCACCTTAGCACTAATAGTTTGTGTGACAGAATGAAAGGCTTTAATTGTGTCGATTTGTATGATTTAAGTGTGTGATCTGCAGTTACATTGTGTACATTATGACTAGTTTAAATGTGGAGAGTATCTCAACCAACAGGTGTGTTTGTAACTACAGAGTGTGTGTGTAGACAGGCCCCGCCCATTCTAGTTTACTATTTAGACCTGGATGTTTTATGATGTTGCTTTGCTCTGTCTTCTTATTTCTCTTTTTCTCTAGAGTTTGGTCTCCCTCTCTGGCCACTGGCGGGAGCCATCTCCAGAGTACTGAATATACTACATCTCCCAGCTGCCCCAACGCACACTCCCCAGATGCCACTCAGCTGACTCTCATCTGTTAATCACCCACCTGTTACTTGAGCAGTTCACAGAGCCTTGCTCTGTGCGAAGCGTTATTTGTGTCAATCTTCCAGCATTACCGAGTGTTTCTATCTGGACCTGATCTTCTGTTTCTGACCCTGCTTATTTTCTGATCGCCTGCCACCCGCCCTGACCCTCGCCCGGACTCTGACAACTCTTGTCACTTCTTTGATGATCCCATGCTCGGGATTGACCTCTGCCTGTCTGACCCTGATGTAGTTTTGTGGACTTTTAGGCGTGCTTAGTTCCTGTCTGACCCAATAAACCTGCTGCATGTGGAACCAGCAGCTTGCGCGTTTGTGACAACCAGGATGGATAGGATCAGGAATGAGTCCATCAGAGGGACAGCACATGTTAGAGGTTTTGGAGATAAAGTCAGAGAGTCCAGACTGAGATGGTTCAGACATGTCCAGAGGAGAGACAGTGACGGTATTGGTACAAAGATGCTGAGTCTAGAGCTGCAGGAAAGAGGTCTAGAGGAAGACCAAAGAGGAGGTTTATGGATGTAGGGAAGGAAGACATGAAGGTTGCTGCTGCTAGAGGATGCACAGATAGATGGAGGAAGCTGATTGGCTGTGCCGACCCCTGAAAGGAAGTGCCTTAAGAAAAAGATGATTTCCACTGTCTGCAACTTAGCATTAGTAAACATGCTCTTTTTTGTAATTCTTCTTGCCCAGGTCTGTCTTGAAAAATAAATGTTTTATCTCAAGTGACTTTCTGGTAAAATAAAGGTTAAATTAAAAATAGGTAAATAAATAAAACACTAAAAATAACACAAAACAGACCTACTAGGTAAAATGTGTGAATAACCCAGTTTCTGGATTACCTGACAGGTGGGGTCACTCAGAAGGTTACAAACATGAGGAACAATTTTACTCAAAGTCAGTCCATGACCTCCAAATCTGAAATTGTAAAAATGAAGACATTCACAGGTTGTTAATAACAAAAAATGAAATGAAAACACAGTATAATCCAAAGGTTAATTTTTATGTTGGGGTTTAGAAATGGAGGAAAGGTTCACGTATTCAGTGTGGCGATGAGACAAAGGCACATTCCTTCTCTGGTCTTGTTGTTTTTGTGTTTAAACCCCCACAGCAGCTGGTCCCATACAAACTGCATCAACACAAACGTATGAGTGACACAACCTCAGTGAAGACACACAAATATATCATGAAGAGTCCATGTCTTTGGACCCCAGAACTCACGCTGACCTGTGGAGAAGCAGCTTGGTCCATGATCTTCAGCAGCAAACTTTGGTCTTGGTCCCGAACTTGATCTTTTGCATCTCCCAATCGATCAATGAGGCTCGGCAGAACTGGAGGAAACAAAAATTCTTTTTGACATGGTTTGATTGAACATCTGAGGAAGTTTATTTTTCCTCTCACACTAAAGAGAACCTCATGGGTTTGAGGAGCTGGAGGACTCTGATTGCTTCTTCACTCATTTTCAGCCCAGTTCCTACATTTTCACATCTTAAAGGTGTTTCTGTTTAGAGCAGGAATAACTGGTCCATCAGTTCCCTTGGAAAACTTGTTGAACCCTTCACAGTTCAGAAGTAAATGGTAGGAAGTCCTCTCCCAGTTTTCAGGTGACAGTAGAACTGAAAAGAAATGATAAAAATCCCTTGATCTAGCACATTTTCAAATAATCTCTGCTGTAGCTGAGAACCTTAGTCACAAGATCTTTCTCTACAATACTTAATTTTAAAAAAGTAAAAACCCCAAACCATTTTCTTTGATTCTGTCTTACTCTTTCAAAAAAAGACATTTAGGTCAAAGCAGCTAAAAGAGATCTACCCTGAAAACATCAGAATAGTCCATCCATCCATCCATCTTCTTGACCGCTTCTTCCCTTTCGGGGTCGCGGGGGTGCTGGAGCCTATCCCGGCTACTGATGGGCGAAGGCGGGGTTCACCCTGGACAGGTCGCCAGTCTGTCTCAGGGCCTCAATCACACACATTCACTCTCACATTCACACCTAGGGGCAATTTAGAGTCCCCAATGAACCTATGAAGCATGTTTTTGGACGGTGGGAGGAAGCCGGAGTCCCCGGTGAAAACCCACGCATGCACGGGGAGAACATGCAAACTCCACACAGAAGGGTCCCAGCCGGGAGTCGAACCGGGGCCTTCTCGCTGTGAGGCGAGAGCGCTAACCACTGCGCCACCGTGCAGCCCCATCAGAATAGTGGTCTCAATAAAGTGAAGCTGCACCAGGAACCCTCGTAGAAAACCCAAGATCTAGCCTCATGGTCTGAAGATAAAGAGCACTGAGCTCCGAGTTTATTTACTGACATGTTGAGAGCTTCTGAGTTCCAAATCTTTTTCCACTTTAGAGAAAAGCTCATGTATAAATGAAAGCCTACCAGACAGCATGTTTCAACAAGCTAAACCTCAAGTTCAAAAATGATTCGTAGGTTCCTTTTCCTCAGATTTCTGTCACAGAAAGTTTTCATTTCTTACAATCAAGACACTTGCTGAGAGATTTTTGGCTCCTGACCTCCAGGCAAACCAGGAGCTCCAAACCTTCAGATCACCGAGATCCACAACTGCGAATCGTGTTTCTGGGTTTGATCTTAAATCCTGATAATATTTTTCTAAAGAAGTTTTCAGGATAGTGTGTTGTGTGTTGGCTGAAATTGTAGTTTCTTTTGTTGAGATTAGGCCTGCTCCTGTCATACAAAGGGAGCCTGCAGAAACATCTGGGATATGAACTAAAAGTAAATTTCATGACTGATATCTATCTTCTTCACCTTTCGGCTCATCCCATTTGGGGTCGCCACAGCCAAACACACTCAGTTACGCAGTTTTACGCCGGATGCCCTTCCTGATGCAACCCTGTACTTGAAGGGCACAGGGACCCACCATAGACTGTATAAGAATAACTGGACAGAGCAAACCCCCCTACTTCCGTGTTCCATATAGGAAGTACCACTGGGTTGCAAAAAGGCCAAAGTCCCATTGACTTACATTGAGAAACAGACAGTTATTTCTCAGTCATTTTATATCTCAGAATAATCATTCTTCCTCTGCTGCTTTCTGCTTAACTTCCTTTTTCTAATCCTAATTTTTTTTTAAAGATTTTTTTCCATTATCACAAGTTATTAGAGTTATAAATTGACCAATCAGATGGCTCAATAAGCGTTTGTGGGTCTGACGTCGAACGTCTGGGGGGTTTGATTGACAGATGACGGGTAGCCAATGGGAGCAGACTTCATCAATGGGTCCGTGAAGACCTTTTAACACCTACTTTACAATTCAACAATGTACCAATCATTGTCCTACTGTTGTTTTCCTCAATGGAATGTACCGATGCAGCAGTTTGAAACAACAAGAGGAGCATGCTGTCGACATTTTTAGATGAGGATTTACTCTGTAGAAATAGATTTCACTCTGAGGTTATGTGCTTTGGACTTTTTTGTTTGTTTAACGTTCGTTTTTCTTTATTTCACTGTTTTAATTGTAGCTTATAAATTATAAGTTGCATATATGCGCATAAAATCACCAACCAAAGTTTCATCTTCGCCGAACTATTGAAGCTTCAGCCTGAATTAGACGCAGCCGTCTGATGACCGCGAGACAAACATTAAAGGACCTGATCGTATCTTTAAACAGATAAAAAGATCCAGCTGTTCACTTGTTAGGATGGTTATTTATTTTAAATACCGCTGAACGCGCTTCTCACGTGCATCTGATCAGACTATAACCTGGCCGCGAATGACAACTGAAAAGCTGCGGCGCGTGAGGGGGACACTCGCCGTTCTCCAGCAGCGTCACCCAAATGCTCCTTTTATCTCGACAAAAAGGAATAAATGTAAGTAAATCCCAAAGGACCGCTGACAGAATCAAATGTTGGAATGGTTCAAAGGTTTGAACAAAGACTTGTACGATTCTCCTGAGCCGCCGTGATTAAAGAAGAAGCTGTTTACATCCGCGGTCACGTGGTTGAGCCGTGGAAAGAGGCAAACTCACTCCTGATTGGCGACAGTACTTCCTGTAGATTCCATGACTCAGCTATGACTCAGGACATCAAGTCATCAAACTGTTAAATTTGATAAATAAAAAAGTTTGGGCATTTATTAGATTTATAGTTCATTTATTTATATCAAGAAAATACAAAAATATTAAAATTGTATAAATGAAGAGGATCCGAAAAAAGAAAAACTTTTGTTATCTGCCATCTTTTAAATCTTTAAACAACACTAGAAAACTAGAACAGAAAGAAACTCAAACGAAAATTGTGTTTTTGAGGTCTTTAGCATCTTCTTGTGTTTTTGTGATATATACAAATAAAATTAGGATTCAATTTTGTTTGAGTTTTTCTTTATTTAAATTCCGGTGAATCAGAAGCAGAAGACAAATACCAATGGACAAAGCTTCTAGTAGTCGTGTCAGACCAGAAATCAGCGGACCACAAGCTCTCTGATCGTTCAATTCTGATCATCAACCTGCAGACAAATAGATCCATGAACATCTTTGTTTTCCTCATCTGCGCTGGAATCTGGATCAGAACTGGACGTCTCGGTACAATCAATATTGCTGCTGTTTTTGCGTTACAGCTAATGCTAGGTTGGAGTTGTGAAGGGTTGTAAACTAATGGGAGGAGAATATAAACAGAGGGATGATGGGAAAAGAAGGAAAACTAACTAACAGTCTTGCCCACAACTCAGAGGTGAATTTCTGATGAACTCCTGCTGCGCTGCAGAAACTATGTCCTAAAAAAGAATTTTTTTTAACTAAAAACGGTTTAGTAATAGTTAAAAGATGGCTGGTCCCGGATGAAGCGGAGGAACATGCATGAATGGATGGATGGAATTTTCTTTTATCATTAAAAACTTAAATAGAACACTTCTGTGAAGTAGCTTTAGTAAAAATAGAGCAAATTTAGACTAGAAAAATAACTATTTTCTGTCTTATATAAGTGATAATTATCCAGATGAGACACTTTAGTGACTTTATAAAACTTTAATCAAACAGGCATATCAAAAGGACAGCTCGGGTCCTAAGGAGTTAAATCACGGCGCTAGCATGTAGCAGTTAGCAGCTGCTGTGTAACCATCTGTCTGCTGCATGAAGAGCATCACATTAAAAAGAAGCAAAAACTCTGTCTCTTTCTGTTAAAATACCTTTAGAGGTTGTTGTTTGTGTTATGACAAACCAATAGAGACACTTGCTGTCAGTTTAAAGCGTTTTTAAAAGAGTTGTTGGTCCCAGAAGTCTGAATCTGTGATCATCTTGACTGAACTGTTTACATTAGCCTTCTGCTTGAGCTGCGTTTTACAGCAACAACATTTGGTGATCTGTTCATGACATGAAGACTTGGAGTGGAGCATTTATCTGTATAATAAGATTGAAATATAAATTGCTGATCATAATAAGAATAAATTAAATATCCAATACTGACTGGGGGACAACATCTGATATCGATCAAATCATCAATCATGTGATTGGGCATGATTTCCAATCACACGATCAGATCGAGACACACCTACTTTTAATCCAAAATAAGAATTAAAATGACATTTTGAAGCAGAAAAAACAGTTCCTCAAACACACCTGTTCCCACATGACCTTTGAACTTCTCCTGCAACCTTGACACCAAGGCACACAACATGTCAAGGCCAAGCAGCGCCACCTATTGGACACAAAGAAAATTAATGCAATGAATGCACAAAGATGGCGCCGGTGTACGTGGCTGCTCGTCTGTCGCTTCTGGCATATTGAACTTTTAATGTACAGCGCCTTGTTTGGCCAATGGTCAATTGAAGGCGCTGTATAAATCAATAAAACTAAACTTAAACTTAACTTATTTGGACAATTCTGATCTGAGGATTAAACATCTGCGAGACAGCAAACATTTTCCAGACACAAGTTACCTTAAAGTTACTGGAGCTGACCCAGGAGCTCACAATGCCGTCCACCAGCTTATCCAGAACCGTCTGGTCCTCCTCCAAGTCCAGGGACTTGTTTTCATCTAAAAGGAAGTCAATGACATCCTGGCCCACTTGCAGCCGCCGGCCAACATCCTTTTGAAGGACTTGAGCCAAGCAGCTTTCAATGCTGGACACCATCAGCCTGGAAGCAGTATGGATGTCGCTGTAGAAAGACCTGAATGTTTGTCTTCTGTCAGAGTCTGGGGGATGGAGAAGACCCTAGAGGAACCTTGAGGCAGGATAGGAGGGCAAAGGAAGAACTCCAGGTTCCATGCTGTAACCACAGGTAAACCTCAAGGCCCCTAGAAGAAAGGAACAACATCCTGATGTAAGAGTGTAAGAATTGGGAGGAGAGAAAAATCCTCAACCTCCACAGGAAGTTCTGTGGTGAAACCCTTAGACATAAAAATCACTATAGACATATCACGCCATATCCCAAATACAGTCAATGGGTGAAACTGGCATCACTTTCCAATATTGAAGACACAGTGTAGCCTCCTCTAGCCCCACCCCCTTTTTTGTATTTTCCAAATCTGGGCTGAGAGTAGAGTCAGCCTCCAACTGTCCTGTTGTGTTACCCTTTAAATATCATGAAATATGTTTTTTTCACATTTTGTTGACCGTTTATTTGAATCAAACCATGGTTTCATTGTTCCAACCCTGTCTGGATTAACTGTCATTTGTTTTATGTCGTTACCCACATGGTGCAATGCTGTATCATCAGCAAACGAGATGTATTTTATTGATCTGGATACACTCGTAATATCATTAATATAAATGTTGAACAGTTTTGGACCCAGGGCTGACCTGTGGAGTACCCCACATTTTCCAGTACGTAATGTGGATTTTATGTTTTGCCGTTTTTAGCCAAAATCAAAAAGTTGTGTTGCTTTCTAGGACATAGTTTCTGCAGAATGCAAGGAGTTCATTAGAAACTCACCTCTGAGTTGTGGGCAGTATCGCTGTCTGATCTGTAACGGCTACTGTTTGGTCCTTGCATGCGTGAAAATTAGCTTAATGGATCTGTGTCTGCAGGTGTCTGCATCAGAGTTGGAAGTTTGTGGCTCCGCCCAGAGTATTTTCTACATCGCAAACAGGTGCTTTTGTCTGGTCCTGATTCATAACAATTTGAATAAAGAAATACTCCACAAGAAAAAATCCACAAGAACATGATAAAAACACCAAAACACTTCTTTTCATTTTTTCATTTCATTGTCTTTAAAGTCACCAGATTGAAACCAGTGGAGGTCATCACCTGATTTGACTGATAACTAAATTGGTTTAGTGGTGCAGTTGAACACAACCTAAGAAAAACCTGAGAACCAAAGAAACCAGAATTGAATGTCAAATCAAACATAGGCGCTCTATACAGAATGTGCTCCTCCTTCACCTTCTCTGCAAGGCGTACATGGTTTAAACAACCATCCTTCCCATTCTTGATTATTTTATTTACAGATCTGCTCAGCATTTGCTGCTAAACTTGGACCCCCTTAATCACTCTGCTATACGATTCATAGCAGACGGTCCATTTAAAACTCACCACTGTACTCTTTACTCATCTGTGAACTGGACTTCATTATTCACTCACTGAAAATGTCACTAGCTACTGTCAATCATAAAACTCTGCTTGGTGTTTCTCCACCCTATCTGTGCCAGCTTTTACATTCCTTTTACCTTGTTATGAGTACTGCAATCAAATTCTTCACTTGGTTCTATCTCTTTTCAATCTGGAGCCAGAGACTGGAATGACTTACGAATAATTTTCAGATTGGACACTTTTATTTGACAAGTATATTTTTAAAAACATCTTAATGACAATTTTAAAGACAGATGCTGTTGTTACTCATTACAATGAGTTTAGGGTTTTGTATTTTTGAATATGTTTATTTCTGATTCTATTCAATTTTATTTCTTCTTTTTTGAGACCTCTTTCTTTTTTTTTTTTTCTCAAAAGGTCGTGGCTTTTGGCCACAGTTAAAAATAAGAAAGCTGTTCTTAATCTGTCCTGCCTGGATACATGAAGTTTAAATAAATAACAATAAAAAAACAGAGTAGAGTCAGAGAAGAAGCAAAGGAGAACATGAGAAGAACCAGAGAAGAACCAGAAGAGAACCAGAGGAGAACAAGACGAGAACCAAAGAAGAACCAGAAAAGAACGAGGGGAGAATGAGAGAAGAACCAGAGATAAGTCAGAGAACCAAAGAAGAACCAGAATAGAACAGGAGTAGAACCAGGGGAGAATCAGAAAAGAATCAGAGAAGAACCAGAGGACAATGAGAGAAGAACCAGAGAAGAACAAGAGGACAGTCAGAGGAGAACCAAAGAAAAAACAGAATAAGAATAAAACAAGAGGAGAATTAGAGAAAATCCAAAGAATTAAAGGAAAAAAAGGGAAGAACCAGAAAAAAAACCATTGGAGAACCAGGAAAGAATGAGAGAAGAAAAAGAGGTAACCCAGAGGAGAATCAGACTGCAACCAGATAAGAACAAGAGAAGAACCTAACAAGAACCAGAACATCAGAGGAGAACCAGAGAAGAACCAAAGGAAAATGAGGGTTGAACAGGAGGAGAATAAGAGGAGAACCAGAGATCCAGGTTTTCTGAACAGCTGTCAGACACCACATCCGATAATGCTAAAGTTTCTTTCTTTTTCCACCTGCTCTCGTGTGTGTTAGTGGGGGGGGGGGTACTCCCTCTCCAGCAGCTAGCTTATCCATGCAAGTAGCCCCCCCCCCTCCCCAGAACCCCAAAATACCCAGTGAACCCCCCCCACCTCTGTGCTGTCTCGGTGGGGGAGTTATGGCCTAATACTTGACACCCCCCCTCCCCGACCCCCGTTATGAACAGCACGTTGCTGGCTGACACCCCCTCCCCCACCCCACTCCCGCTTCCACTCACCTCCTCCTTCTCCTCCTCCTGCTGCTGGGAGGCCCGCGCCAGGACAGGTGCTCCGCTCGCAGCCTCAGGTTTTTTTTTTACACCGACCAAAATTGAGGCAGCAGTGAGCATGCGCCGTGAGCTCATGTAAAATCCAGGCAGTGTGCACCAGTGGCGACACCTAACGTCTGGAACAGGTACTACAACCCCACAGTTAATCCAAGGTTAAACTTTATTTCTAGTTTGACAGTTTCTAACCATGCAGGTGATCATTGTCTGATCATTGTAATAACTGTGGTCTGAAATTAATGTTTTACAGCTTTCAGAGTTAACAGTTAAAGGAAAATCAAAACATCAACAAATAAAAATCAGAGGATGAAACCTTCGTAAGCACCGTCTGATCCGAGCTGCTGCTGCCCACCTCCATGCAGCTCGTCCATGGGCCTGCTGCTCCACCACGTTTTCCTCAGGATCAATAAAGGTTATTGTCTTGTCTGGACTCGAACTCAAGCTGAATCCACACAGTGGGGTACGCCGTGAGCCCGTGATCCCAAAAGTAATGGAGCAGCAGATGGAGATGGTTAAGAATCTCCTCATTTTATACAGACACAGAATTATAGATTTTTATTCTCTAAAATAAACATTTTCCATCAGACTGAAAGTTCTCTTTGTCAAACATCAAAACTGCAGACGTTCCTCTGTTCTTCTGACAGCAGCTTCTGCTCCTGAGAGTTCGACCCTTGTTGCAGGAACATGCTCTCCTGGTCCTGTTAGAGCGCCACCTGCTGTCTGTCAGACTCAAAGCAGCTCCTCTGAGAACCAGGAGCTTTAAAAAGTCAAAAATTACAGTACGGTCCAAGCCATCCTGTAGAAGTCCGGACAGAAGTTCACTGCTCCTCCTCAGAGGACTCCTCTTCCTCCTCGCTGTCTTCTTCCTCCACCTCCTCCACAGCTGGAATCTTCAGGATGATCTCGTCATCTGTGTCATCTGAAACCGCAGACTTCCTCCTCTCGGTGAAAGACGGCGTGCAGACCGGCGTGACATCCTGCAGAGGAAGACTGCTCATGAGACATGTGCCGCAAGTAGATTATGAGAGAACAGCAGGGGGAGCTCTGCTCCATATTCATCCTGTGCAGGCATAGAGAGCATAGACTGTAAAAATAATGGACAGAGCGAGCAATGAGGTCCCCCATTGGAAATGCATTACTTCCTCTCCTCACGAAAGTAGGCCGCCGCTTTTACGTCAATTCCTGAAACGGATACCGCCATTTGCAAACAATCTCCAGCGATTGGTCTGAGTCATAGCTGAGTCATGGAATCTACAGGAAGTACTGTCGCCAATCAGGAGTGAGTTTATTGCAACCGTTTGCCTCTTTCCACGCCTCGACCACGAGACCGCGGATGTAAACAGCTTCTACTTTAATCACGGCGGAGAATCGTACAAGTCATTGTTGAAGCCTTTGAGGGAGAACCATTCCAACATTTGATTCTGTCAGCGGTCCTTTGGGATTTACTTACATTTATTCCTTTTTGTCGAGATAAAAGGAGCATTTGGGTGACGCCGCTGGAGAACGCGTGTCCCCCCTCGCACGCCCGCAGCAGCATTACTTCACATGCGCGGCCACGTTACAGTCTGATCAGATGCACGTGAGAAGTGCGTTCAGCGGTATTTAAAATAAATAACCATCCTAACAAGTGAACAGCTGGATCTTTTTTCTGTTTAAAACACGACCAGGTCCTTTCAAGTTTGTCTCGCGCTCCTCAGACGGCTGCGTCTAATTCAGGCTGAAGCTGGAAAAGTGAAGAAGATGAAACTTTGGTTGGTGATTTTATGGAGGAGCTGTACCATTTCGTATGATACGCAACTTAGAATTTATGAGCTACAAACAAAACAGTGAAATAAAGAAAAACGAACGTTAAACAAACCAAAAAGTCCAAAGCACATAACCTCAGAGTGAAATCTATTTCTACAGAGTAAATCCTCATCTAAAAATGTCGACAGCATGCTCCTCTTGTTGTTTCAAACTGCTGCATCGGTACATTCCATTGAGGAAAACAACATTAGGACAATGATTGGTACATTGTTGAATTGTAAAGTAGGTGTTAAAAGGTCTTCACGGACCCATTGATGAAGTCTGCTCCCATTGGCTACCCATCATCTGTCAATCAAATCCCCCAGACGTTCGACGTCAGACCCACAAACGCTTATTGAGCCAGTTCTTATATACAGTCTATGAGAGAGAGGAGCACTTACATCACTGCAGGAGGAGGAGTCTGCAGCTTCCATCAGCTTCTTCTGAGCCGCCTGCAAGAAGAGGAGTTCAGGTGAGCGTTCTTCATCTCCACAGAAGTAAATCCATGTTTTTGTCTGTGGTTCAGCCGACTGATTCTTTCTTTAATATTTATTAAACAGGAAAGGACTAAAACAATCAGGCCAGACTGTTTCAAGTGGGTTTTCAGCTGGTTCCTGCTCTGCAGAACATGAAACTCCAAACATAACACACAGATAGACAGAAACAATCACACACATACAGAGAATTTAGATAAAGGGGGTCAACAGCTAACTGTAGATGTCTTTTAAATGATCTCCACATTTCTTTCTGAACTGAATTTTTGTGCTAACAGCCCTGATGTCTTGTGGAAGATTGTTCCAAGCTTTAGTGAGTACATAAAAGGATTTCTGTCCGTAAGAGTTTTTAAAAGCCAGTAAAGGCAGAGGTCCCTTGAGCAGGATCTGGTGGAATGTTTGGACCTGAGTTTTGGAGCCATTGCCATAAGTGCTGCAGCGGTATGTCCATTTAGAATTTGATGAGTCTGAGTCTGTGATTTAATGGGTAGTCCTGGAATGTTAAAGCATTGGACCGTGAGAGTGCCATACAGTGGTGAGTCCAACCAAGGAGCCTGTGGTGAATCTTGAAGTCTTGCTATTGAGTATAGAAGTTCACTGGTTGTGAGTGACCAAACAGATAGACAATATGAAATAGAAGACATAATGATTGCATGAAGGTAGGTATTGGAGACTGAAAAAGATAGATAGAGTCTGATTTGGATGTAAACGTATAATTTTGTTTCAGTTTTCTAGTTAGGTTTTGGACATGATCAACAAAGGTGAAGTGAGAATCAAGAGTGACACCTAAATACTCGTCGTTAGAGACATCTGAGAGTTTGTGACCAGAAAAGGTCATGTGAGTGGAGATAGATAGCTGTCTACGTGATGAATAAAAGTATGTATATTCAGCTTTCTTAGGGTTGAGTGTCAGGTGGTTTTCATGGAGCCAGTCATGTAAATAGTTTATCTATGCTTTTTTTAAATTAAAATCTTTTTACTTTCTTTTAATGATCACATGTTTGCTATTTCTTTTGATTGTTTCTTTTAATGTTTTATGTAAAGCACTTTGAACTGTCTGTACATGAAATGTGCTACAAATAAACTTTCCTTGCCTAAATGCTGCAGATCAGTCTTGAGTCTGTCATTAATCATGGCAGTGTTTGGACCAGACAGTGTCATCAGCATATAAGAGAGAACTGGAACATTCAAGCACACTAGGTAGTCGGTTAATGTAGGAAACGACGTAGAGGAAGAGTTCCCTAAAAGTTTGAGGATGTTCTGGTCCAGACTCACAAATCCCGGGAAGTCGTATTCCATCCCATGAGCCTTCAGCTTCTGCCGGAGCTTGGCCTCCTTCCTCAGCAGCCGCTCAGTCATCTTGGCGACCTGCTCCGCCGAGCGCTTCCTGTTGTAGCGCGTGACGGCGGGGTGGGAGGGTTTCCTGAAGTTCCTCTGGGAGCCCACAAACAGCTTCTCATGAACTTTCTCTGCGGGAACCATGTGACCTGGAGACGAGACGGTCACAGGTGAGAAGCAGCATCTGCAGACCGAGCAGGTAAAGGTGAGGTGTGTCCTAAAGTCCCTCTTTGAAGTGCAGAAGAAAGCAGAAACATCAAACTGAGTTCAGACATCTGTATTTACCCGAGTGGCAGTTCTTTCACAGAACAGACAGTTCATGAAAACATGGACATGGTAAAAACAAAACATAGATCCTGATATGAAGAAAGGCACAATAAAATAAACAATAAATTAACATTCATTCATTCATCTTCTTGACCGCTTCTTCCCTTTCGGGGTCGCGGGGTGCCGGAGCCTATCCCGGCTACTGACGGGCGAAGGCGGGGTTCACCCTGGACAGGTCGCCAGTCTGTCGCAGAATAAATTAACATGAAATTCTTTATTCACTGGAAACTGAACTATTGATCTGATCAGAGAAAGTTCAGCTTCAGAAAAGAAACGGCTCTGAAATCAAACATTGAATTGAATCTCAACAGTTTGCCAGATGTATTTGATGTTATTACTCCAAGTGTTCAACATGGAATCTTTCAACATCTGCAGCAAACTACTGGGGATGTTTTACCACTCTGTGGTTGCCAGTATCCTCTTTTACACTGTGGTGTGCTGGGGGGGCAGCATATCCAAGAAGGACACTTCCAGACTGGACAAACTGATCAGGCGGGCCGGCTCTGTGGTCGGCACGAGGCTGGACTCTCTGGTGACGGTGGCAGAGACGAGGACTCTGGACAAACTGCTGGACATCATGGACAATGCCAGCCACCCTCTGCACACCGTCATCACCAGCCAGAGGAGCCTGTTCAGTGGGAGACTGCTCGTACTGAAACGCAGGACCAATAGACTCAGGAACTCGTTTGTGCACCAGGCGGTCACACTCTACCATGCTTCACTGGGGGAGGAGATAGTAGAGACTGGAAACAAATTCATTCAGCAAATCATCCATAAATGTATAAGTGCAATAATTAACACTAGGTAATAACCTATCATGTGCAATACCTCAATCACACTGTTTTGCTCTTCTATACGTTGTTGGACTTTATTATTGTAAATTGAGATCTTTATTCTTATGTATACTCCTGTCAGCTGCAGAAAAACTTAATTTCTCCAAGGGTGCCATCCCAAAGGGATCAATAAAGCTAAGTCTAAGTCTAAAAAATGTATTTGTATCAGTTAAAGATGCTAGCTGGAGCCTTTTTTTAAAAGTACAATAAAATCGTCTATTTGAAGGTAAATTCTGAAGCGATTGATATTGATTTACCATGTATGTAATCCAAAAATAATAAAAGTTTTAGTTTCATTTGAAAATGTGGTAAAAGGTGTTTTTATTAATATTATTATTATTTTTTAGCACTTTGAGCTGTTTTCAATAGGGAAAGGACTTTACTAAACTTTATCGCTCATTCATGCTATTAAACTTCATCAGTCTCCCTCATTTCTGGTCTTGGGTGACAATCATTTACAAGCTCTGTTTTATGGATTTTAGCACAGAGGCAAAATAAAAACTCAGATATTTAGAAGCTGTTCATTTGACAGCAATGCATTACCTGTAGCAGTAGAAGGTGCAATTCTTGCTCCATTTACAGATTAATCTCAATAGATAATAATTATTTAATTTGAATAAATATAAATATTTGTTCAAAACGTGTTTACTCCTTTCAACTAAAATCATTATAATTCAGTTTTTGTCAATTAGAATTTATTTTAAAGAAATCGTGAAATAAAATCATGATTTTCTTTTTTTGCCATATCGCCCAGCCCTAGCAGCAGCTTCCTGTAGAAACGTGGAGTTTCCTCTGCCGAAGGGTGTTTACTCGTATAGCGCTTTAGAAACCTCAATTACCCCACCCCCGGTTATCCAATCAGCTTGAGGGTCTGAATGATGTCATTCGGAGAGCGAGCAGGACTCACATTTGAGGAGTTTCTCCCCCATCAGGTAATTGTTCATGGTTTCTGCTACGATCCTCGCAACGTCTTCACACTCGAACTCCACGAAGGCGAAACCTTTACTGCCCCCGGTCTGAAACACACACACCGACAAACTGATGCACAAACATACACAAACACATCACAAACTCACTAATGCAAAAACTCACAAACTGACAGACACACAAACACCCATCAGTCTTGTAGGCCCATGGGTTTTATCGTCTGCCCACGCAGCAGCAGGCGATAAGCTTAACGTGCCGCCGTGCTGTGGGCTCAGATATCTGTCCTCCGGCTACGGTCAAACCGGAGGACATTTTCAGGCTGAGCCGGCTCTCTCTCCGGGAACCGGTCTTACCTTTTTGCTCCTGGAGAGCCGGAGCCTCTGGACCGATCCAAACTGCTCAAAGTAGGACCGGAGCTGAGGTTCAAACAGACCCAGAGGAAGGTGTCCCACATAGACCACACCAGGAACCAGAGCGCCCCCCTGAGGAGACAGGACCATGCTACAGGTGAGTGAACCCCCGCAGACAGAACATGAGAACCCCCCCCCCATGCTGTCATCTACATAGAACATGTTACATAACTACAAACAGTAACGATGAGTTGATGATCCTCTCTAATCCTACGACGGATCTGACATAGATCTCAGAGTAATCCATCGATCACATTCAAACATTTCAATGAT
>NC_050532.1:28747784-28784781 GCF_002922805.2 Oryzias melastigma | reverse complement strand
GGGGGGGGGGGGGGGGGTCGTTTGTGAATAACTGATTTCAACACGGCTGATGATGCCACGCCTCCAAAAGACAAAAACACCTGAATTATGATGAAGGGTTTCCCTCCAGAGGTCTCATCAGCCAATCAGCTTCCTCCATCCGTCTGCATTGTCTAACAGCAGATACCTTCATGTTCATCATGGATGATGAAGGTGAAGGTATCTTCATCATGAAGGTATCTTATCATGGATGATGAAGATAGAACCACAGCATGAACAGAACCCGATCTTGAACGGAACCAAAGCCTGAATAGAACCTCGTCCCAAACAGAACCACAGCATTAACGGAACCACAGCATGAAAAGAACCACAATCTGAACAGAACCTCGTCCTGAACAGAACCACAGCCAAACCTGGGAGGCCTTCCGATAACTCCCACAGAACCGGACTAATCGCTGACTAGAACTTTTTTCTACAGCAGAACATTCTTTATATTTCATGATTAAAATAAACGGAACATCGAGTCTGGGTTCTGAAGTTCGGTAGGCTTCCGCGTTGCTGTCGTGAACAGGTTCGGACCTTTCGGGGTTTCTTCTTCGCCTCGCGGATCTTCTCCTGGAATTTCTTCTCCTCTTCCGGGTTTAGAGCCAGAAGTTCGGCGGCAGTCGGAACCTTTGCGCTCATTTTCCTAGATGCAGAATCTCCAATGATGATCCGTGAAACTCCGAGGCCCGCAGACAGTCCTGCACGTGGAGAGGAGAAGACCGGAAGTGACGACAGCAGGACATGGCGGCTCGTGCTGCCCTCTGCTGGTCGGGAGGATCCTGGCTTTTATTTGCAGGTCTGACCCAGATTTAGACATCATAAATGTCATCTATTTAAGCACATCCTGTAATTCTGATACATGCAGCTCAATGCATTTACAACTGCTATCATGACCAGACCAAAGAGCTGTCCTAAGACACCAGAGACACATCTGTAGACCTCCATGAGGCTGGAAAGAGCTACGGGGCAATTACCAAGCAGCTTGGGGTAAACAGATCCTCTGTTTGAGCAGTTCTTAGAAAACAGAAGAAGCTAAACATGACTGTCAGTCTCCTTCAGACGGGAGCTCCTTGACAGATCTCACCTGTGGGGTCTCAGTGACCCTAAGAAAGGTGAGGATCAGCCCAGAACTACAGAGGAGCTGGTCACTGAGAAGAGCTGGGACCGTTCCCATGGTTACCGGTTTAAAATCATACTTGGCACAGAAAGTCTCTCCGCTTAAACCAGCTCATATCCAGACCCGTCTAAAGTTGGACCAGCTGGACGATCCAAAGGATCATGGGAGAAAGTCATGTGATCAGATGACCAAACACCAAAACAGAACTCCTTGGTCTGAATTCCTCTCTCTGTGTTTGGAGGAAGAAGAATGATGAGGACCATCCCAAGAACACCATCTCTGCTGTGAAGCATGAGGCAAGGCAAGGCAAGTTTATTTGTAGCACATTTCATGTACAGAGACAATTCAAAGTGCTTTACATAAAACATTAAAAGAAACAATCAAAAGAAATAGTAAAAATGTCATTCATCATCATTCAAATCATTAAAATAAAATTAAAAGAAAGTAAAAAGATTTTAATTTAAAACAAGCATAGATAAAAAGTGCGGACGTAAACTTTTGAATACATATTAATCAAATAACTGAGAACAGGTGAGTCTTTAACCTGGATTTAAATACACTGAGTGTTTCAGCTGATCTAAGGTTTTCTGGAAGTCTGTTCCAGATCTGTGGAGCATAGAAGCTGAATGCAGCTTCTCCATGTTTAGTTCTGACTCTAGGAACTGATAAAAGACCGGATCCTGATGACCGGAGAGGTCTGGCTGGTACATACTGGGTCAGGAGGTCAGTCATGTATTTTGGTGCTAAACCATTCAAAGCTTTATAAACCAGTAACAGAACTTTAAAGTCTATCCTCTGACAGACAGGTAACCAGTGTAAAGACCTCAGAACTGGACTGATGTGGTCTACTTTCTTGGTCCTTGTGAGAACCCGAGCAGCAGAGTTCTGAATAAGCTGCAGTTTCCTGATGGATTTTTTTGGTAGTCCTGTAAAAACACTGTTACAGTAATCAAGTCGACTAAAGATGAAAGCATGCACTAGTTTCTCCAGGTCCTGCTTAGACATCAGATCTTTAATCCTTGAGATATTTTTGAGATGATAATAGGCTGATTTAGTGACTGCCTTAATGTGTTTATCAAAATTTAGGTCTGTGTCTATCACTACACCCAAGTTTCTGGCCTGGTTGGTAGTTTTTAGTTGAATAGATTGAAGCTCTGTAGTGACGTCTAACCTTTTTTCTTTAGCCCCAAAGACAATAACCTCCGTTTTGTTTTTGTTTAATTGAAGTAAGTTGTGACACATCCAGTCATTAATGTCCTCAATGCATTTACCAAGAGCCTGTACAGGGCCTCGGTCTCCTGGTGTCAGTCTAATATATATCTGTGTGTCATCTGCATAGCTATGGTAACTAATGTTGTTGTTCTTTATAACCTGGGCCAGTGGGAGCATGTAGATGTTAAATAGAAGTGGTCCCAGGATGGAGCCTTGGGGCACTCCACATGTAATTTCTATTGGCTCAGAGGTGAAGTTACCAATTGACACAAAATATTTCCTGTTTTCTAAGTACGTTTTGAACCAGTTTAGTACTGGCCCAGTGAGACCCACCCAGTTTTCCAGTCGTCTGAGTAGTATTGCGTGGTCGACTGTATCAAACGCAGCACTGAGATCCAGTAAAACTAGCACTGACATATTTCCACTGTCTGTATTCAAACGTATGTCATTAGTCACTTTGGTCAGAGCCGTTTCAGTGCTGTGGTTCTGTCTGAAGCCGGACTGGAAGACATCATAGCAGTTGTTATTTATTAGGAATTCATTTAACTGATGGAAAACAGCTTTTTCAATGATCTTACTTAAAAATGGCAGGTTTGATATCGGTCTGTAGTTGTTCATTTGAGTTTTGTCTAGACTGTCCTTTTTTAGGAGAGGTTTGATTACAGCTGTTTTCAGTGGTTCTGGGAAAACACCAGATGTTAATGACAAGTTCACAATCTGGAGCAGGGCTGGTTCCAGGATCTTTGAAACTTTTTTGAAAAAGCTTGTGGGTAGAATATCCAGACAGCAGGAGGAGGAGTTCAGTTGACATAGAATGTCCTGCAGTTCTTTACTGTTTATGGGTTGAAACTGAGCCATTGGGTTTATACTGGTTTCTAGTGGATAGGGTTCATATCCTGAACTTGTAGTTGGTGAAACAATTGTTTGTCTAATGTTTTTGATTTTGTCCCTGAAGAATTTGGCAAAGTCATTACAGGCTTTGGTGGAGTAAAGTTCTGGTGCCACTGACACAGGGGGTTTTGTCAACCTGTCGACTATATTAAATAAGGCCCGAGCATTATGGGAGTTTTTGGTAATAATGTCAGAAAAATAGGACTTCCTTGCATTGCTCAGTTGTAAATTATATAAGTGAAGTTTCTCTTTATAGATGTCATAATCTACCTGTAGTTTAGATTTCCGCCACCTGCGTTCAGATTTCCGACATTCTCGTTTTCCGTTCTTTACCACAATGGAGTTTCTCCATGGAGATTTTTTCCTACCAGAGATCACCTTCACCTTACTAGGAGCAATACTATCCATGATATTTGACATGTTGGAATTAAAGCTATTAACAAGTTCATTGACTGAATCCCCTGAGAGGGGAGGAGTCAGAGAGAAAATCTGATTGAACATCTCACTAGTATTTTCAGTTATATACCGTTTTGTGATCTCCTCCCTCAAAACATTTGTGTGTACTGGAATTGTGCTCTCACAGAAAACACAGCAGTGATCAGACAGACCTAAATCACATACAGTAACCTTAGAGATGTTCAGACCTTTGGAAATCAATAAATCAAGAATATTCCCTCTGTTGTGTGTGGGCTCTGTTACATGTTGAGTCAACCCGAAATTGTCCAGAGTGTTTATCAGGTCCTTAGTCCCTTTGTTCTCAAGATTTCCATAATGGATGTTAAAATCTCCAGCCATGATTATACAGTCAAAATCAAGACAAATTATAGACAGCAGTTCACTAAACTCAAGGTTAAATTCTGGACTGTATCCAGGGGGGCGGTATATATTTATAAATATGGTTTTGAGTGAGGCCTTCAGCTGTAGGGCTACATATTCAAAACATGGAAAGTTTCCAAAAGATAACTTTTTACACTGAAACATTTCATTGAACAAAACTGCAACCCCCCCGCCCTTTCTGCTTGTTCTTTCCTCACTGATAACACCATAATTGGGAGGAGCTGACTCTGTGAGAACTGCTCCCCTACTATTCTCATCTAACCAGGTTTCAACTAAAAACATAAAATCAACTTTGTTCTCAGTGATAAAATCATTAATTAAAAATGTTTTTCCTGCTAAAGACCTGACATTTAAAAGTGCTAACTTGAGAGGTCTAGGAGTAATAATATTTTCATTTACCTTCTGTTTCTGGAAATGCGCAGAGGAAATGTTTACCTCTTTTAAAGTCCTTTGTTTACGTTTTGGGCAGATTACATTCCTCCTGTTAGTGACAAGTACAGAAACGGTGTGTGTTTCTAGAGAACAGGGTCGCAGGTTTTTCTGGAGAACATCATGACTGTTGGTATTTCCACAGCCTGGACCCTCAACACATCAAACATCTGACTGCAGGGACAGGATATGATGTTGTACAGGAGAGGGTGGGGCTTTACGTCGACCCTTCAAACGTTCTGGTGGCAGAGTTATGGGGGACAAAAATTGATTGGCCAGAGGGGTAGATCGAAGCCCAATCCCGACTCGCTCCATCATCTGCTCGGTGAATTTCAGGTGGGGTGAAGAGGGTGAAGAGGGGGAGGGAGAACCGTCAGGAGTTTGTTGGTTTGGTGGTGTTTGGGAGGGTCCATCTTCCTCGTTGTTTTGAGGGTGGTACCATCATGCTAAAGGAGAGGACGACTGGTCTGTATGCAGAAGAGGATGGGCGGGGTCATGAAGGAGAGGATTGGCGGGGTCATAAAGGAGAGAATGGGCAGGGTCATAAAGGAGAGAATGGGCGGGGTTATGAAGGAGAGGATGGGCGGGGTCATGAAGGAGAGGATGGGCGGGGTCATGAAGGAGAGGATGGGCGGGGTCATGAAGGAGAGGATGGGCGGGGTCATGAAGGAGAGGATGGGCGGGGTCATGAAGGAGAGGATGGGCAGGGTCATGAAGGAGAGGATGGGCGGAGTCATGTATTGTGAGAAGAACAACCTTCTTCTCTCTGTCAGCGCACTGAAAATGGTCGTGGTCCGGTCTTCCAACATGAAAATGACCCAAAGCACACAGCCAGGACAACCAAGGGGTGGTTCTGTAAGTAGCAGATCCAGGTTCTGGTGTGGCCCAGCTAATCTACAGACATAACCACAAAGTAACATCTAGGAGAGACCTCAAACTTTCTCAGTGAATGCTCTAGAGAAGATCTGTGAGGAGGAGTGGGCCAGAATCCTTCCTTCAGTCTGTATACACCTGGAGAAGAACTACAGGAAACCTTTGAACTGTGGAACCACAGCCGAAGGCTACAGAACCAAATATTAGCATGGATTCTCTCAGGTGTTCACATACTTATTTGCAGCAGTAGCATAGAAATAAATTAATCTTAAAAATCATGCAATGTGATTTCCAGATGTTTGTAGATGATCACAGTGAACATGCAGAGAAAAACATCAGACTTCCACGATTTCTAAGTGAGATAACTTTCTACATCAGTCTGTTGAGATACTTATTTACCTGACTGTATCTGACAGGAGAAATGTGAAAAAGAACGAGATAGAGATGTTTCTGACAAAAAGATATGACCTAGAAATGTGAAGTGTGCAACAATCACAGAATTCAAAAGAGAAACTTGATTATCTTATCCAGTCTCAGAGAGTGTTTGGTTAATAGAATAGAATAGGGTAGAATACAATACATTACAATAGAATACAATAGAATAGAACACAATACAATACAATACAAAACAATGTATTTATTTATCTCCATCATTCAGTTGTAGAGTACAAATCACACAGTAATACAGACAATACATACAGAAGTAAAAATGAAAAATAAATAAAATGCATTCTTAAACTACTTTAAAAAATCTATTATACAAACTCATAAAACTCTGTAATAAAATCTTGCTTCAAAATGTTCTTACAAACTCTCACAGTTAAAGAAGAGAATTGATAATGCTTAATATATTCTCTGGTTTGAGTACTTTTCAAAGCACATGACAAATAAAACATATTCACATTGATTTGTCAGAGCACAGGAACATTAAGATTACTATATGGGTCTGTGTGGTGGCCTGATTACTGTCAGACCCATTGATTATAAATTGCCCACTGGAGGACTAATACATTTGTTCTATTGTATAATTATTTTATCACAATTCTATACGAATAATTCTATATATCTCAATGGTCAGACTACACCAGTGGATGGATCAGGCTGGTTTACTGCTCAATGTGCTTCTTTACCACTTTGCTGCCTTGATTAAAACGTAAATGTGTAAATCAAAAATATTTCAGAAGTTGAATTTGGACCTCCGGACCACGAGGGGGCGCCGCTGCTCCAGAGACAGAACAATAAGGAGGAGACTTCAGCTCTGGGTTGTTGACAGCTCGAGTGGACAGTCGGACTTCAAGAGGTTTCTTTTCGAAAGTCGAAAGTTTCTTTTTTTCTCTTAATTTTACGGAATCTACGAAAATAAAATCAGAAAAGGATCAGAGAGAATCCGTTGTCGAAGGTCCCGCGGTATGGTTGTTGTCCCGCCGCTCACTAACTTCTTTTTGGGCTTTCTCTGGATTTAACGAACCGCTGGCGACGACATGGAGACGAACGCAGCGACGGTCACCGAGCCTGAGCTCCGTTTGTGGACAAGAACCGTCCTGATCGTCGTCTTCTGTCTGGAAGCAGGTACGAGGGAACTTTGTTTCGGTTTAGCTAGCGTCCTGCTTAAACACCTGGTTAGCTTCCTAGCTAACCCACTGGTTAGCTTCCTGCTCAAACATTTTTTTTTAGAACTTTATTTGAAAACGGAAAAGAGACATAACATACCAGGGGGATAACAAATACAACTACAGATATATGTTACATAGCTTCCTGTTTAAACTACTGGTTAGCTTCCTGCTTAAACAGCTGTTAGCTTCCTGGTTTGTTTTTAAGGACTTCTCCATCTTCTCTCTGGTTAGCTGTTGTCCGTTGAGTTTTTGAGACTGGTTGCATTTCAAGCTGGTCTTGAGTCCTAACATATACTCCGGTGTGTCTCAGGGTTTTTGGTTGTGAACCCAGAAGATCTCAGACCAGCCAGATCTTAGAATGTCTGTTTGAGAACTTTGGAGTTGTGCAGGTCAGACTGAAGTCGAGGTCAGACCTTTCTGAACTGAAGAAGTTCTGATGAACAGAAGCTGGGCGTTTCATAAACCATCAGAACAGCTGCTGGTTCTTCAGGAGTCCAGTAGGAACATCTGTGTAACAGAATAAAATGACTCTCCTCCTCCAGCTGGATGCGTGCTGATGCCCCCTCAGAATGTCACTGTTTATGGCTCCCAGCTGACGTGGGCGCCGGGCTCCGGGGACGGCGAGGTCTTGTACACGGTTGAATATCAAAGGTGAGATCTTTGGGTACGATAAGTCTAAAGATCCTGCAGACTTCTGGAGCTTTGGTAGATCAACTCTAATCGTTTCCTTTGGTCTGGAGACACATTGCTTCACAGGAATGTCATCTCTCTGCAGACATGCCAGCAAATCATGGCAGCAGGTGCTGGCGTGCACGCTGACGCCTCACACTTCCTGTGACTTTTCGTCTGCCAAAGCCGAAGCTGAACACGGTTGCGTTGCGCTGCACGTGCGCGCCCATGAGCACGGCGTCTCATCGGCTGCAGTTCCGGCCTGCAGCTCACAAGGTAACTGAGATCCTCAGATCCGAGCTTTCTGGAACGGAGACGGCAGAGAAGTTTCTCTCCTGCTCTCTGGTCCAGATCAACATTTCCTTCAGAAACTGTCAGGACTGATATTAACAGAGGGTGGAGTCACTGGGGTGTGACTGACAGCAGGGCAGTTTGGCTTAAAGGAAAGAACATCTAAAAAGATAAACAGAAACTGAACCTCATCGCTCTCAGTCCACAAAACAACTCTCCTGAAGTTTGGGGACACGGGCCGTCCAGAAAGTTCTTTCTGTGTCATCAGAACTTCGGTCCAGAAGTTTTGTTATCATCCAGATGTTCTTGTTCAGCAGAACACTCTCCTGGATCCATGTCTATCTCTTCCTGACTGTCTGTCTTCTTCTTCTTTTCCTTTGGGCTTTTCCCTTCAGGGGTCGCCACAGCGAATCAGTTTCCTCCATCTAAGCCTGTCTTCAGCATCCTCCACTCTAACACCAGCCACCTTCATGTCTTCATTCACTGCATCCATAAACCTCCTCTTTGGTCTTCCTCTAGACCTCTTTCCTGCAGCTCTAGACTCAGCATCCTTCTACCAATATATTCACTGTCTCTCCTCTGAACATGTCCAAACCATCTCAGTCTGGCCTCTCTGACTTTATCTCCAAAACCTCTAACATGTGCTGTCCCTCTGATGTATTCATTCCTGATCCTATCCATCCTGGTCACTCCTAAAGACAACCTCAGCATATTTATCTTTGTTTGGCCTTTGACACCTCTACTTTCACCTTACGCTGCATCTCCCTGTACTCTACCTGACTGTCTGTCTAGAAGTTGACCACATCACACCAGTTCTGGCTTCCCTTCACTGGCTGCCTGTCCATTTTAGAGTTCACTTTAAGATTCTTTTATTTGTTTTTAAATCTTTGAGTGGTCTCGCCCCGCCTTACCTTGATGAGCTCCTCTCTCCCTACACTCCAGCCCGGTGCCTCAGGTCAGCTGATCAGCTTCTCCTGGAGGTACCGAGGTCCAAAAGGAAATGCAGAGGGGAACGAGCCTTTTCTGTCTGTGCTCCAAAGCTCTGGAACGCTTTGCCACTAAATATTAGACAAGCCACTTCCCTGTCCATTTTTAAAACTAGACTGAAGACTCATTTTTATAGCCAGGCTTTTATTCACGTATGAGATGTTGCTCTGATTTTACTTTCAAATTTTATTGTATGTTTTTTACCTTCTGTGTGTTCTTTTATCATGTTCTTACCTTTTATTATGTTGTTTTTATCTTTATTCACTTATTTTATTACATTTGTTTTATTACGCTTTTTAGTTTTTAATGTTCAGCGCTTTGTTTCAATTTTAAAATTGTGTTAAAGCGCTTTATAAATAAAGATGATGATGATGATGATTTCTGAAACGTCTGGAAACAAAGTTGTTCGTTTGTATCCATATCTCCAGACATACAAAAGATTCAATCAGACTTCAGACGCAAAAACTCTTTTTCAGTTTTCCTGGCTGGAAGGAGCGACCCTCTGATGGTTACATTTAATCTGCACTCTGATGTGCATCGTAAACAGTCAGTGTTTCTACTCCTTGAACGTTTCTGTTTCCAGGAGGCCCCTGTTCTCCAGAGGTCACTCTGACTGCAGCGCCCGGCGCCATCATGGTCAATCTGAACAAGAAACACAACCTGCACGACGAGTACGCTGACAGCGCTTGTTATCGGATCTCCTTTGGAAAAGAAGGAGAGAAGCTGAATGTAAGAAACAAAACTTGCTGCTGGTTTCTCAGCATTCAGTCTGCAGGAAATGCTGACGTCCTCTGCTCTTCCTTTGGCAGGTGACTGTAGACACGTTGTCCTCGGAAACCTTCAGTAACCTGGAGGAGGGCCAGCGCTACTGTGCGGCAGTGGAGTTCATGCTGTACGGGAAACCCATCGGCGTGCCGAGCTGTGTCCGCTGTGAGCTCATCCCGTCTCAGAGTAAGTCCGGTCCAGTCCTAGAACCTCTTGAGGACCAAACGTTTCTGCTCATGGAAACCTCTCAGACATTTTGATGTGACGGTTTCTTCTTTTTTCCTGAAGCAGTTTTTTTTTAGGAGTTTTTTTCCTTACCGGGTCTAAGGACAGGGATAACCAGTTTAATTTAGTCTGTTTAGTTTAGCAATCAGTTATTGTTTATATTTTATGACTGAGCTTCTGCTCTGTAAAATTACCGGCATGAGGCCCAATGACGATTTGTGATGTTGGACTATATAAATCAAATTGAAGAGAATTTTGGAACGTACCACCTTCTTCTCAGGTTTTATCACTAAAACATTTTCTGACTCCTGGAACTTTTCTGTTGCTGTTTCTCAGCTGCAGCATTTTCCTAACCTGTCTGCGTCATGTGACCTCACTGTTTGAATAACATGATTCAGATGAAGAGTTTTGGCCGTTTGACCCCCCCCCCCAGGTCAATGGAGCTTCCTGGAACCGTGACTGTGACTCCGGTTTTTCTCAGGAATGATCTAAACCAGTTTCACTTCTACTGTCCTCATCAGAACATGAAAGTCTTTCTCTGAATCATGGATTACTTTACTCTCCAGGTACTACAAAGAAGACGGTGATCATCACCTCCGTGGTGGTGGGGGTCATTGTCCTGGTCATCGTTCCGGTCATCTTCTACCTGCTGACCTTCCAGCGCACAAAGATCAAGAAGCTGCTGAAGCCGTACGAGATCGTAAATGTGAGTATTTCAGTGAGAACTTCCTCATCCTGAAGATTTGATCGACTGCTGTCAGATCGTCTTCCTGTTTTCTGCACTTTCATGTCTTCACTTTGTGTTGAGCAGCTTCCTGTGGCAAGGACGAGGTTTGGAAACAGACCTCCACAGGAAGTGAATGAAGAAATTTTAGTCCTGACTGTATCAGAAACTGTCATGGCAGCTGCAGACTTCAGGGCTTCCTGGAAGACCTTTGTTCTTCTGCTGTTTACTCTGGTTGTTGTTGATCTAAAGTGCAGAAATGCTCCCAGATGAAACTGAAATCTACATCCGAGGAGACGAGTTTGCAGAAGTCAGCCTCAGAACTTCCTTATTTTTTCTAAAGAATCTCTTTATGTCTGTAGGGGATTTAACACAAAGTGTTTCAGACTCCTTTCTACTCAGACAGACATGAACATTTTCACTTGTTTCTCTCAGAAACTCTCAAAGTTCAAACTTATATAAGTCCAGGATTATAGACTGAGAACAAAAATCTGGTCACGATCAAAGATTGACGGAAGTGTGGCAAACAGAAATATTCTATACAGGACACACGGGACAGAGGAGGTTGATTGACGAGGTTGATGGCCAATCAGGACGCAGAACTACAAAAACCTGCACTAAAACCATCAGCGACACACCGAGACGTGACGGGTAAACCGTGACGGCTATAACGTGTCGGCTAGACCGTGACGGCTAAACCGTGACCGTGACGGCTGTAACGTGACGGCTTAACCGTGACCGTGACGGCTATAATGTGACGGCTTAACCGTGACCGTGACGGCTACAACGTGACGGCTTAACCGTGACCGTGACGGCTACAACGTGAAGGCTATGCCGTGACCGTGACGGCTATAACGTGACGGCTTAACCGTGACGGCTATAACGTGACAGCTATGCCGTGACCGTGACGGCTATAACGTGACGGCTTAACCGTGACCGTGACGGCTACAACGTGACGGCTTAACCGTGACCGTGACGGCTATACCGTGACGGCTAAGCCGTAAACGTGACGGCTGTAACGTGACGGCTATAACATGACCGTGACGGCTATAACGTGACGGCTATACCGTGACCGTGACGGCTATAACGTGACGGCTTAACCGTGACGGCTATAACGTGACGGCTTTACCGTGACCGTGACGGCTATAACGTGACGGCTATACCGTGACGGCTAAGCCGTAAACGTGACGGCTATACCGTGACAGCTAAGCCGTAAACGTGACGGCTATAACGTGACGGCTAAACCGTAAACGTGACAGCTATAACGTGACGGCAAAACCGTAAACGTGACGGCTATAACGTGACGGCTAAACCGTGACCGTGACGGCTAAACCGTGACCGTGACGGCTAAGCCGTGACGGCTAAGCCGTAAACGTGACGGGTATACCGTGACGGCTAAACTGTAAACGTGATGGCTATACTGTGACGGCAATAACCTTACGGCAATAACCTTACGGCAATAACCTTACGGCTATACCGTGACGGCTAAACCGTGATCTGAGTGGTTCAGCTTCTGGTCTTCTTTCTTCAGCTGCTTCCAGATCTTCCTGCCCAGAGCGAGCACCGCGACCTTCTGCCCCCCCCTTGCGAGGAGCCCTGTGATGTCATCTCCAGCATGGTTCCCGCAGACTCCTCTGGTCTGAGCTGACTTGCTGTGGGACTTAATGGAGAGGATCCCGAGGAGAAGGACCCTCTCCGCTTCTCTGAGACACCAGACTGTTCTCCAGAACTCGGAACAGATCTTTTTTAAGCACTTCATGTAAATATTTGGGATGTGTTGAGGTTTCTTCAGTCTGTAATTCGCCCTGATGTTCCTGCCTCTCCGTGCTCTTGTGGTTGCCATGGCGATGGTCCATAAGGGCAGTGTTACAGGGACTGGTTTGGGGTTCAGCAGGTAGAACTCTGTTCTGAGCTCTAACTGGGTCTTCTGGAGGACCTTCAGTTTCTCTATTTCAGATGAAGCTTCATCAGCTTCATCTTCTGAAGATCTGCTGTGACAACATTTTTATGTGTAATAATTATGATGATCAGTGGAATTCTTTGATGTCTGAATTGATATAAAACAGAGGAATATCTTACTTGTTTTGTGTTTTTGGAGTTTAGACTAAACCAACATACTTAGAGGTTTGGGCTGATCAGAAGATTTTTTTTATCAACATAACCATGGGAGAATGTTAATGATATTTAATTTTGGACACATACTTTCAAAGAAAAACAAGGAAACAGTTCAAATGTATCCATAAACATTTACAGATCACTTTATGTTTAGTGTCTGTTCAAGTCCATCAATAATCATTGATGTATACATATCTATTAATAATCATAAATGTATATATACCAATCAATCACAGTTCATGAAACTTCATGAAAGCAGAACTTTACAGTTTAGTTAGTCCAAAGAGGTTTTAACTGTATTGTGTCAGTGACCAGGTTTCCAGCCTTCATCATCCTCTTCATCATTATCCTCCATCTTTGCTTTTGTCTTTAACATCTTCTAAACCAGATTCTTCACCAAACGACAGTAGGCTGACAGTGCTTTCAAACTCAGAGACTCTAACCTGTATGGAGGAAAGCTGCAGTTCCTCTGGTGTCCACTTGGGGTTAGAAATCCTGAGTATTGGACTGATGTTACCACCATGAATGAGTTCAAAACAACAACATTCGTATGAGAGGAACTATGTATCAATGTCATCACTGTGAAGACGGACATTACCTATATATGTCATCAGTACAATAACAGTTTGGAAGCCCGTCAGGTCTGGTTTCCTGATAAGAAACTTCACACAAATGTCTCTGTTAAAAACAAAAGTAAGATCTATTAGAAAAACCTTAATTGAAATAATATTGAACTAAAAGTTTTGTTGGGAAACATCACAAAACGGTTTTATTGCACCAGCATAACCCTCTAGTCTCAGAGAGGATCTTTGTACCAAGAGTTCGGCTGGGATCAAAATCATCTTCATGCTGGATTATATTTAGATTAAAACGGGATTATTTATTAATTTATTTAAAGTTTTTTCGGTTTTCCTGCTGAACGTTACAAAGTTATCAGCTGGTTTCCATCAGTGTGTTCGTGTTTGTGTAGAAGTGTAGTTGTATACATGCACGTGTTGGAATGGACTTGTGTGTTGTGATAGTGTATCAGTGAGTATGTGTACATAGATGTTTGTCAGTGTATCTTTATGTGTATGCATGTGTTCATTTGTGTGTACACATTTGTGTGTCAGTGTATTTGTTTTTACTTGTGTGTCTGTTTGTGTGTGCGTGTTTTTGTGTCAATATATTTGTGTATATGCATTTGTTTGTGTGTCAGAGTGTGAACCTGAGTGCGTTTGTGTATTTGTGTTAGTATTTCTGTATGAACTCCGACAGTTAAAAATGTTTTCTAAATGAACCTAACCAGCAGTTCTCTGCGGGTCTAAACTACCCGACCCTGTTACCCCTCTACCAAAAGCCCTCCCCCCATGCTGGCTGTGAACAGCGACCTGTGCTCCCGTGTGACGGTTGTGTCCGTATTGTTGTTCTGACAGTGAACCAAACAAAGACGGCTTCCTCTGAGAACGGTTCAGATTTACGGCCCGTTCTGGCGGCGGGCCACACATCCTCTCTGATCTGCTTTTACTCTGACGGCCTTTGACCCCCAGAGGTCATTAGAAAGGCCCAAATGGTCCGGCTGGCTGTCAGCCCGTTTCACACTACTTGTTTTCCAATCAAATCACTATATTTAACGAGGCCAACGAGCTGAAGGCCAAGTCCAAACAGACATCTGTTTGAAAATATTCCTCGCAATTATTTCACTCAGAGGTTTGCCCCGCAAACACCCCTGACCCCGGCCTGTGGGCCCCACTTTTTTCCTTTGTTTGTTGCTGTTTGTTTTCAGCAAAAGCCGGCCCCTTTTGATTGCTAATGGACAAATGAGCATGAGAGTGGTTCTGGGGGGGGTCAGAGTTGGCTCTAGAATGTGCTGTCAGACTCCCAGCAGCCACACTCTTTGGTTCATCTCAGAGCAGGTTTTCCGGCGGAGATTCTGACACCACTCGGGGGGTCTTCCTGGAGTGGTCGGTCTGTAAATACCTGGAAAAATGTTGGTACTAAAACTATGAGATGAAAGAGGAGACGCACTTTGTCTCACAAACTTTACTGTACTCTTACAGAAGTACCATCATGGTTGAAACAAATGAATAATAAATTCACAAAACGTTCTTTGAACAGAAGGTTGTTGAAGTTTGTCTGTTTCTTTACGTCACCAGGATTACAGACTGAACATCAGACCACATACACTATACTAGAAAATAAACATGAACGAACACCAGAATTTCCTGGTAACTGTGTTCTTGATGTCTTCATGTTTCCACAGACATTCCTAAACGTCCTCAGATTATCGCAGAAGTCTTTGGGTATCCTTAACGGTTTTTCATGTTCTCAGGATGTCCTCAGCTTTACTTAAATGTTCTCTGATATCCTTAGGATGTTTTCAACACCCAGACTTATAACGACTATTCTGTAGTGACAAAGTATGGCTTTCAAAATAACCGGATTGTTGCTGTTCTCAGCTGGTCATGTTGAAGAGCTTGCTTTCTTCTGCCAAGGCTGTGAGCATGGAGTTCATGTCCCCGATGGCCATGTTGCTGATCCCTGCCGGCACTGATGCCAGACTCACAGAGTTGCGAGGTGTGGTGAGGCGTGAGGAAGTCTGGGAGAGGCTCTGTAAAAGTCTAGGACTTAAACTACCGGACATAATGCTGGAGTGGTCCCCATAGTCCAGCATGGCATGCTCTGACTCCCATCCTTCACATGTGGAGGAGCCTGCCGTGCTGCTGGAGACCTGGTTGACTCCTGGTGAGGCTGTGATGTGGTTGTCCGGCCCCCCAGTAGACAGAGAGGCCTTGAGGCCGACAGAGGGAGTCTGACCTGTGCAGAAGACGGCTCGGATCAGGTTTTCTGATTGGCTGTTGTGACTTGTGGACTTGTTGGGTCTCTTTGGGGTGGCCTCAGAGCTGTCCACGTTTTGACCCAAGGTTGTTTCAGATGATCTGGAAATCCGTCTCGGTTGTGTCGAGCTGAAGCAGCATCTTTGTCTGGTGGCAGGCTTGGGTTCTGAGGGCGGTTCTGGTTGAAGCATTCCTCTACTGTTCTTCTGCAGGGAGAGGTTGGGTTGGAAAGGTTGCATGTTGGTACTTCCAGATACTGACTTGGGTTCCTGGCCTCTAACATTTCTCAGGTTGCATTGTCTGGGCTGCTGATGGTGTTTAGAGAAGACTCTCATCAGCCTTTGGTTGCTGTCCTGGTCCAAATGTTGACCCTGAAGGACCTCGAAGTTGTGTCTTTGTTTAGCAACAGCCAGGTTCCCCCTGCAAAGATGATGCTGCCTGGATAGCCTTGTTGGGGTGTCCATTGTCCCTGAGCTGACCTCATGCCACTGAACCGGCATGTTCTTGTTTGTGATGCTGGATGAGGCTGAGAACGGCTGCTGTGAGGACTTAATTTCCATCTGCAAGTCCTGATTAGACTGACTTATCCCAGAACCCAGCGTGGCCGTTCTCCTCTGTGCATTGAAGGATGGGACCGAACATGCCCGGTCACCCTGAGTTTGGCTGCAGGGGTCACAGTCAATCTTAGAATTCTGAGATTGAAGATACTGAACCATGTCATCAGGAAGCACCAAGTCATCACCTCCACTAGCTCCATCCCCAGCTGCCATGTTGTCCACATGCTCAGAAATGCTGGGGGGTTGAGGGTCAAGCGGGTAGTATTGAAGGCTTCCATCAGAGTGAGTGCATCCAAGCATGTGATGACGCTCAGACACTGATAGACAAATAATGGGGTTCAAGCTGTTGTAGTGTTGAATTCTTCTCCATGACAAATGTTCCAGGTTGGGGCGATTCTCCGGGTCACTAGCACGGCGAGGGAAATGGTTGGGCACCTCATGGGGCATCATGGTCTCAGTGCCATAGCCGGTATCACTGCGGCGCCTCGGCACGTTTCTGGAGAGAGCAAAGACTTCCGGAGGGTCCCTGTAGACCTTCCTCCACGTTCTCAGCCTCATTTGATCCACGTTGGGAAGAGGGGTGGGCGGAGCTCCACCAGTGGCAGCTGCATACTTTGCCTTGAGTTGATAATGCTGAGCCGGGGTCAGACTCAGAAGTCCTGGGAGGCCCACCCCCCCGGAATGGCTGGCCTCACTGGAACGGCGAGACAGATCTGTGGAGATTGGGTCGTAGGATTCTGCTGGACTGATGGTGGACTGATGGCTGCAGCGGCGGCTGGAGTCAGAGGAGCACCGGCTCATGGTGTAAGAGGAACTGATGGTGCTGGTGGTGCTGCTGCGCCGCTCAATCAGCTGGTTAAGAAGCGGGACTTCACGTGGCGCCAGGTCAACCACCGGCCGCCCCGAGTCCAAACTGCTCAGCATGGTGGAAGCGTCCAGCAGGGAGCCTGGCAGACATACAGAGACATGATAACTTCAGGACTACCAGCTCATGGCTTTCCTTCCAGACGGTCCGGACCTGGACTTACCTGCTGCAGGGATGGGGGGCAGCCTTGTGCTGCTGCATTGGCTCTGGGGGGGGCCCTGGGCTCCAGGAACACGAACACACACCTCACTCACTGTCTGGAGTCTTTCTTTCTTGATATTCTCCAGCTTGATGGAGACAGCTCGGCTCAGATCTCCCCCCCCAACCTGCTGGGCTCTTGAAGGAACAGTGGAGTCAACCAAAGGGACCCCCTCCTGGCTGCTGGGGTCCCCAAAGCTGCCCCCACTGTGGATGGCGATCTCTACCCCACTAGTGTTGTTGTTGGTTCTCCTGAGAGGGGAGGGCTCACTGCTGCAGGAGGAGAGTCCACCAGAACCAGGCTGAGACATCTGCAGGAGGACAGTGGGTTTTTAGAACCATCACAAACACTGACCTGGGTCTGTGCATAGATCATGTGATTGAAAACATAAACCATGAAAACACTAGGAGAAACAAATTAAGTGAAATTGTTCAGAAAAGTTCTGAAAATTAGTCAAAGGTTCTGAATCCTTAAGTCTTCTGTAGAACCTTCTGCAGAACTTCCTGCAGAACTTTCTGTAGAACCTCCTGTAGAACCTCCTGTAGAACTTCCTGTAGAACTTCCTGCAGAACCTTCTGTAGAACCTCCTGTTGCTGCATAATTCCATTCAATATAAATGAGGATGATTTATTTACAAGAGTGCAAAACAAATGAGTCCAGCGGCAGCCCCCCCCCCCCCATCACAGATGCCATTTGTTCAGCTCATAGCCCGAGGCTGAATATTAATGTGACAACACCTTTAGAGACTGGACAGTTGAACTTGAGATCAGAATAATCCAGTTTCAGAGCAAGAACACATGACTGCATCCAGAACCAAGAGGCAGAAAAGAAGCAAGCAGCTCACCTACGAGACGTCTGTCCGTTAGGGAGGTTAGAGAGGAGACAGAAGCAACAACGCAGAGTTCAGAGGTCAACATGTCACTCTGGATCAAGGTTAGTGTAACAGTAGACAGAACCAGAGGAAGACTAGCAGAATCCACCATCATCAGGTCCAACTCACCACCGAGTCCTCTGCCTTGATGCTTCCGGCCCGGAGACACTCCTCCAGTCCGGATGTGTTCCTGGTGTCTGTCTGGCCATCCGAGCCTCGAGGTCCATTCCTGGAGTGCAGCTCAGCCCCCCCGTTCCCTCTGGGAGGGGCATCGCTGCGCTGCTTCTTGGTAACGTGGGCTTCGGGTCCGTGAACCGTTTTCACGTGTTTCCTTAGAGAACTGGGGTCAGTGTAGCACTTCGTGCAGCCTGGGACTTTACAGACGTACGGTTTCTGTGGTGGAGGTTAGAGAGGGTTGTCATAGAAACAAGGTCACCACTGATACGGACTGAAAACATATGCATACATGAAAACACTGGAATTAGATCTGATTTACATCAGGGTCTACAGAATGACGGCATAGGAGAAACATACGGAGCAGTCATCCAAGTTTCTGTTGGTTTGTTAAACACTGCTCACTTTTACATAAACACAATCAGATTCAAACACTGATCAGATGTAAACACGCCGTTAGGAATACTCTGACCCGATCAGAGCCATTCACATCAAAATGTCGCTCCAATTGAGGGAGGGGGCTTATGCTGATTGTTGATCTGACTGTGCTGCCTGTAAACATATTCTGGTTGTGGATCATTACTGCGCTGCATAGACGCGTAGGGCCAGGTAGACCCGGCTTCAGGTAAACCTGGCTCCTGGTAAAACCCACTTTAGGTAGAACCGGCTCCAGGTAAACCCTGCTCCAGGTAGACCCCGCTCCAGGTAGACCTCGCTCCAGGTAGACCTCATTCCACGTAAACCCCGCTCCAGGTAGAACCGGCTCCAGGTAGACCTCGCTCCAGGTAGACCCCGCTCCAGGTAAGCCTGGCTTCAGGTAAACAGACTCTACTGCTTTGCTTTTTCCTGAACTGCCCTTGCTGATTCCCCCTAGAGGAGATGCTCCGCTCAGAACGGGTCAGAGGATTTCTTACCTGGTTGGAGTGGGTCCGGTTCTGGTGCTTGGCTCTGTCTGAGGCGTTGGAGAAGGCCTTGTTGCAGCCTTCATGCTCACACACATAAGGCTTCTCTCCTGTGTGAGACCTCAGGTGAGTCTTCAGGTTCTCCAGCCGCGAGTACGCTTTGGAGCATCCTTCAAACTGCATGGACACAGAGAGAAGATGTCCATCACCAAACGCTCACGCTGAAGTCTCCACACCTGGAGCAGCAGGTGGAGGTATGGCTGCACTTCTCTTTTTGGGGTGCTAGTAAACAGATGACTGTACAGAATGATGTCGTCCTTTGATAGTCTAATCCAGGAAGATTTTCTGAGTTAAAATTAAACCACAGAGGAGCAAATACAGACTAAAAAGGTACAAAAAAAATCTTGTTTGAGGACAAAACCAAAGCTCAACACAATGATGTGTCTAACATATTAAACTCATCATGAAACAAAAGGACCTCTGCTTTTGCAGAGCTAAATGAGGTTGTCCATCAGCTGGAATGTATCTTTTAGAGCTTCAAATCATGATGGAAAATGTTCAAACCCCAAACGTTTCCTAATAATAATGGCAGCAGAGCTTCAGGACTCCTGCTGGGGGGTGGGATGAAAAACTCAAATCTCTGATTCTTTGCTGGTCTCCAGACCTTCATGAGGACACTAGTTTCTCCAGCTGTCAGGCTGTGTCTGCATGGTGCTTCAGGACTTCTATGATGGTCGTAAAGCACTGTAGACCGCTGACAGTCTCTCATGTGGACTGGAGGACATACAGACACGAGCTGCACAGGTGGATGAAGGTAGCAGTGTTCTCGGATGGTCTTACTGTGCATTTGTGCGGCTTCTCCCCCGTGTGCCTCCTCATGTGGACCACCAGCATGTACTGGGCTTTGAAGGGCTTCTGGTCCCGGGAGCAGTCCTCCCAGCGACACACAAACTCCTTCTTCTCCCCGTGGATGTGGTAATTGTTGATGTGCTGCACACAAGTCCGTCCAGACAAAATTTAACTCTGGATCCGTGTTCTGTTTAGACAAGTTTTCATGATGTTGCAAACACAGATGAAAGGAGAGCAGGTCTTTGAAGATCCTAAAGACCTGCTGACCGCCACCAGACCACCGTCAGAGACTCTAGAAAAGACAAGCTAAGACTTTGGAGACAAACGCCCAAAACCTTATGTGTTTGTAGAGATCAGAGCAGTTAAGTCTGAGGCTGTTCCTCCTACAGACATTTGAGGCAGAATGTCTTCTGGTTTCAACTAGGGCTGGGAATCACTGGGTACCTCACGATACGATGCGATACATGGCTCACGATATTGATAATATCGCGATACTGCGATAATTGGCAAAAATGCTCTCTAATAACTTACATTATATAGAAGAACATGTTTTTTTGGGAAAATATATCCCCATCTATATTTTTTATCTTAAACACAATCATAATAAACAACTTTTCTTATTTTGTGCAACAAATTAAAGACACTTTAGTGCAACATTGCTGAAATCAGAAATACTATGTCTTTGACGAGCATTGACTACAACCAAATTGGAATTATGTCAAATTTAATGTTAACAATAGTAAACATGATCAGCAGTGGCACTACTTAGAGCAGAATTGTTGTAAACAACAGAACAAAAATTAAATAACTCAAGTGGTGACAGTTATCTACCTCTAAAAGAACGTCACACCAAAGGATGATTAATATAATGTTTTACAGCCTCTCTCAAAATTGACCTAATTTTTGTGCACTTTTCCCTCACTTTAAAAGGGCTGAGCATCCAAAAATAAAGGCTGATTTACTCAGACTGTCACTGAGATTATTTTTCCAATCTTTATCATTTTTCCATTTGGTCAGTCAGCAGTCAATAGGTAAAAACCTTAAAACACACATAATAATGGCAATAAATATAATTTTAAGTGCTTCAATTAATCGACATTCTCCCTAATTTTACAGTGAATTCATGTACTTTATTTTAATTACATTTAAATTTCAGTTCATACATCAAATACTGCTTTTTTTACTAAAGAGTTAATTTAAATTAACATTAGCAACAAGTAATTACATTGTTTGAAAACGTCACATTATAAATTTACCAAAGTTACACCGTACAGCAGCAGGTTAAACATTGAAGTGCATGAAAACGAAAATTCCGACGCTCCTTGAAGCGTACACAGACAACTGCGGAGCACGCGCCCATTTCCCACAGCAAACAGGAAGTAAGTGATCGTTGACATTCTAGCGCTCAGACAAAGTCACTTCTTACCGGCTGGATCTCCTACAGATGGATGATAAATGCTGACAGGTAGACATGCTTCACACACGCGCTACAGAGCCCGAATCTCACCGGAGCTTCTCCCGAACGAGCGCGTGCATCGCTATTAAAAGTCCGACGCTCAGCGCAACAGCCTCTTCAAATGAAAATATAATATCAATACTTGGTGAGAACCCATCGAGAATCGACCGCAGGACTAAATATCGGGATATAACGCAATATCGATATTTTGGCACACCCCTAGTTTCAAATCTTTATTCAAAGGCCAAACCTCGACAAGTCGGAATTGGTTCATTCTAGATGCATCTGTAGTTTGGCTCTTCTCTTCCTGCTGTTGACGTTTCTATTGCTGACCTATGAACAGCCCGGTTCATGGGTCCAGTTCACATCAGGTCATCGTGGGTTCCCTCATAGCTTTGCTGTTGACAGCTCTTTGTATGACTCTGCTGCTAACTCCTGTTCTGACTGCAAACTGCTCTATAGAACTACAACTCAAACAGACTTCCTACTTCCTGTTTGGACCACAAACGTCCGTAAGCCTTCCTCCAGTTCCACCTTCAGGAGAGTAGAGATTCAGAGGGTCCCCTTAAAGTACCCTATGTGCAATATGCAATTAACACCAGGAGGATGGGGGGTCAACCAAGTGTGGGGGGATACCACTGGTGACCAAGTTGAGCTCCCTCTTGCCCTGACCCCCCCATGAATCATCATGTGATAGAGAAGTTCAAACGGCCTCCTTAGCTTATTTAAGCTACTTTAGCTTTACATTTAGATCAGGGTGTCCAAAGCCAGGCCTCGAGGCCCGGCCTCCTGATGGTTTTCCTGCAGGCCTGCAGGTTTTCCTCTTGCTCTACTCAATTAGATCTGCCCCCCATTGCGTGGTGCTGTGTGAGCTCACATGAACCAGCTGGTCCTGGCTGTCATGCTCCTTGGAACAGCCCTCCCAGTGACAGTGCGTCTCATAAATGGCGTCTAGCTCCTGCTTGCAGTCATCTTTGTCTAGATCCTCGCTCACATCCAAGACGCTGCACCTGCACTCCTGAGGAAAAACAGACTGAAATGAACAACCTGCTGTCTGAACTTGTAGGTCACGGTCGAGGCTGCGGGTCAATGACCACGAGTCTATGACCACAGATCTGTGACCACGGGACTGTGACCACGAGTCTATGACCACAGATCTGTGACCACGGGTCTATGACTACGAGTCTATGACCACGGATCTGTGACCACAAGTCTATGACCACGGGTCTAGAACCATGGGTCTATGACCACAGATCTGTAACCACGGGACTGTGACCACGGGTCTATGACCACGGATCTGTGACCACGGATCTGTGACCACGGGTCTAGAACCACGGGTCTATGACCACAGATCTGTGACCACGGGTCTAGAACCACGGGTCTATGACCACAGATCTGTGACCACGGGTCTGTGACCACGGGTCTAGAACCACGGGTCAGTGACCACGAGACCATCACACAGGGCTGGGGACAACGCATCAGTGACAGGGTATCTGTGACCACAGGTCTGTAACCACAGGACAGTGACCATGCCCCCCCTCTTTTTTCATTCATAAAAAGAGCATTATTAAGAGAAACAATCATCCATCAAACCTCTACTGATAATCATTGAATTAGCTGTACCTGGACGGAGGGTGAGATGGCTTCAGTCTTAACCTTTGACCTCTTGGTACTCTGAGGGTTATTGGTGCTGCTGACGGAAGAATCTCCACTGGAGTTCTAAGAGACATGAAAGTCGGGTTAAAGGTGGAGGTTTCTGTACATGCTGGTCTGAAGAATTTCACTCAACAGCTCATTCAGAGCCAACAGGTTTCCAGTGAAGATCAGAAACCATGGAGGTGGTCCGGTTAATTTCTCCAGTCATCAACAGGGACTTCATCTAAAACTCTTCCCTGTAGTTTGTTGCTTAATCATAAATATCAGAATACTGCTTTAAGATTGATAAAAACTAGACTGGAATCAAAAAGGTGAACCAATAAGTATTTGTATTTGTAAACATCTGCAGTTCAATCAGTTAATAAACACCAATAGAGAAGTTTATGTTTAGTCTTTAAAATAGAAGGATAATACAAAACTAATCAACCAAAAGTCATTTCCATGAAGGGTATAGCTCCAATTCACACCACTTTTTTACCAGTTTTCTTTGGTCACATGTTGGAAAAATGTGGTGATTGTTTTTTTTCAGATATATAAAAAACGTGTTTACTGTTTCAGCTTGTTCATCACCTCGGATTAGGGATGTAACAATTAATACATTTAATCAATTAATCAATTTCTGTTCCTACATTCAACCACATCTTCTGTCTGAGGTCAGTTGTTAATTGAATCGGCCTAAAACATTATAATGTTGTTTCAAAAGGAAGTCAATGATTATAATCAATACTGTGAAATCCCATCCGGACTGAGACATGGTCATTTTATTTCACTCTGAGGTCTAAACGACCATCACAGAAGAAACTGATCAACCATCATTCCAGTCCAATGTGTGTAAACACTGAAGTTTTGGCTAAAGATTGTCCTGGATCAACTTTAGGTCAGGGAATTGGATCACTCGAAATGAATCAATATCAACGGTGAATTGTATTGTCAGTCACAAATTATGATACAAATGGAATTGCTGTTAAAATCAATCATGACACTCCTAGCAATGACTGATAAATGAAAGCTGAAGGAGGCGTGGACATTTCTGAGACTTCATACCTGGTCAGCCTCTGAGTTCAGGTTACTGCAGGACATGCTGGAGGCCGCATGAGGGTGGTGGCGTGGAGGATAGGACGATGTTTGGATCAGGGGCATCGCGTGTCCAAAGGCGTTCAGACCTCTTTGGTGGGACAAGAGATGCTGATACGGCATGGGGTTGATGGGATGGGGGATGCTGAAGGTGGGACTGAGTCAGGAAGAAAGAAAAGGTTCTAAAAATGAGCTAAAGTTTAGGAAAATAAACAATACAATACAAAAGTATTAGAAAATGCTACAGTAGTAGACATTGATATGTTAACTACAAAAGTAAAATGATTCAGTATAATACATGATATATTCAGTACAAAATCATGTGACTAAAGATCTCTTCAGTCATTGGTCAGGAATTACAAGGGTGGGCCAAAGCAATGAGAGAAAGAATAATGGAAGTCCTGCACTTTGCCGTCATTATTGAGATAGTTCATTGAGTCAATCTTTCTATTTCTCTGATTAGTTCTGATCGTCTGCAACAGTGTCAGGTTCAACAGTTTGGAACGGTGGAGACATGCTGGAGATGGTTACTGAGAAGACGACGGATAAGAGGATCCATGATGAGAGTTTATGACAGAGAGAAGAAATGTGGATCATGTTAAAAGTTGATTCATGATCCTGCATTTGTCTGAACACATTTCATTGAGGCGCTGTGTCTCATTGTTGCTCTGCTTCTGTTTCCATCCCATAATGCCCGGCTACAGTTGCGTTTTGCTTCGCTTCTTCTTCTCCGAGGACGAAGTCTATTCAGACTGAGGACACTCAGAGCGATTCAGAGATTGGTCTGATTGGAGACGAACCAAGACCACCTCTGAAGATGGGTCAGAGAGCAGTTCCTGGTCCAGATCAGGGTCCACTTAGATGTATTCAGGAGGAAAATCTGTTCCGGATCATCAAGGAAACAACTCTGATTCACATAAAGCGAAACAGCTAACTAACTTTGTCAAATTGCTTTTCATTGACTTTCATTACTGGACCTTCTTTCCAACTGGATGACATCATCGTACCTGATCCCGCCCACAGACAGGTGTCCGTAAGAGCTGCTGGCAGCTGAACTGGACCGGGAGTTGTTGATGTAAGCCACCAGAGAGCTGGGAGAGGTTCGGATCATGGTCTGCAGGTCGATGCTGCCGTCGGACAGCGGCGAGATGGACAGAACTCTCTTCCGATTCAGTCGAGGTGTCAGCCTGGGGCTGGAAAAACGGGAAGCTGGAGACCACAGACAAAGACAGGCGGATACTTTACATTTGCACAGAAGATAAGAAAGGATTCTTTACACTGACCGGGGGGGCTGAGCAAGGCGGTCAGGCTGGGGGGGCCTCAGCAGCTACCTCAGCAATGACATTACATAAATCCATCTGTGCTGAGTTGACAAGAATGTTTGATTGGCCTGATCGAGGTCTGTGGGAGGAGCCCCGGATGTCAGGCACCTTCTTGCGACTCCCAACCCTCGGCCTGGCTCTAAGGGTGGCGTCCTGGTGGCGCAAATCCGGGCGACCTACCTGAACCCCATTGTTGGTGATTTGCAGGAGAGTTTGAAAAAGTTCTTTGCCTGACACATCGTCTAAGACCGTTCTGCCACAGGATACACTAATGGGGCGTTTGGCCTGGACTGCTCGGCTCCTAACTTCAGCTCTCCAAACCCTCCAGCACATTGAGGTGGAACTTCACAGACAGCGCTTGATTGGCAGGTTGCAGAGCTCAGCCTCCAAGAAGAAGTCCAGAGGCTTCCATGACTTCTGTGCTATGAGGAAGAGATCCAGACTGATATGTTTCAGATGATGTATGAGGTCAGGTGTTCACGGAGATGAGAACTAATGTTCCAGAACCTCGAACACAGACAGTATAACAGTAGTGTGTAGTTTTCACTGTGGCATTGGGTCGGGTCTTTACTGCAGAAAGAACAGCATCAGGCCAGAGAATTACTTTCTTGGACAGGTTTCATAACTTGGTTCTATGGATTCTGAAGAGGAGCTAAAGGGAGATGGGTTTCCCGTCTTTGGTTTTTGTCCACAGAGATGAGTGAGCAGAAAGAGGTGGACCAAATTTTCAGTCTCATTTCTGAAAAGGGTTATGAATCTTTATCTGTATAGGTTCTGGAGTGGGCTAAACTGAAACAGTCATTTAGAATGATCAGGAGAGTTTTGAATTGACTTCTGGTCTCAGAGGGATTTCCACCTTCTATTGGTCAGAGGAGGCTTGATTACGTCTTCCAAAGACAGGTTCAATCGAAGTCTATGGGTTGCTGTTTTCTAAGACTGTGACAGAAATGTTCTGGTTTGTTAGTTCCCACCGCAATTCCCATCACTTTTTCACATCATTGCAACTTAGTCCAGGAACCACAACTTCAGCCGATCACTCATTTTGTAAAAAGTTTGACCCATCAAACTCTGTCTGGCAACTCTGTCATCAATCAAACCCAGGAGTCTGCAACCTGCGGCTCCAGATCCACATGTGGATCTTTGATCTCTCCGTGGTGGATCCTCGACCAAACAGAAAATACGTCATGGAGACTGCTGACCCAGCATGTCGACGTCAGAGTCAGCAGCTCCCCCTAAAGAAAACAAATAAACAAAGCCCAAAAACTAAGACTACCAAGGTCCAACCTCAAACTAAAATAACAAAACCCAGCAGTATAAGACTGCTGAGAACAAAGAGGAAAAAAAGAAAAAAATAATAATAAAAGAAAAATAAAAAAACATTTTTTTAAAGTAAGGATTACTTAATTAACATTTATTTAGTTTAGATAACATAAATGTACAAATTAATGTCTGAGGTTCGCATAGATGATAAACTATGTCTGTTTTTACATCCTGTTGACCTGAAGACGTCTTGTTTGATCAACTCTACCTCCAGAATGAACAGATTTGATATGCAAAGCAAAACTAAAACTTAAAAGTACATATTATCTTATGCTGCACAACAATAATTACTAGCTGTCCAGAGCTGCACTGAGATGATCCTGTTTGGCACAGAGCAGCTTTTATTTTGAAAATAAGTTATTTGATCTTCAGTCAAACAAAAAAAACACATTTTGAGAGATTCTGGGTTTCTTTTATATTTTCACTTTTGTTTTTGGCAAAAGATAAAGACACAATTCATATTTATTATTAAAAAACAGAAGGTCATGAATGCAAATCTAAATTTCCTAAAGACTAAAGTAAGACTATGCTGCTCCTTCTAGGTTTTGATTAGTAGAAAACGAGCCCAAATGGCTCTTTACTGTTGAAGACACCTGGTCTAACCAATCAAAGATGATTAACATCTTTCTTCCTGGTGCTGACGTGGCTGATGAAGTCTCTCAGGTCCAACATAAATCCCGGGTAATGGTCCGGTTGCCGACTTCCAGTGCGTTTTGGCGTCAGATGAATTAAGTGATATCAAAAACATTAAGTTTGTTTGGCATCAAAACCACTGTTTAATCATTACTGACTACATATCCCAGAATTCATTGAGAAACAGCAGTTTTTCCTGCCCTACTGAGACTGTGTTACACAACAGAAGCATCAGTCTATTAGTTTGAAAGATTTTCATGATAGTGGAGGCCATCATAAATGTTGACGCACGCACACGAAAGGCGGAGCCGCAGAGATCCAGAAAATAACTCAATTTCATTAAAAATATCATTCTTCACGTTCAGTGTACCAAAGGCAATATATGTAAACATATGAATGTAGTTTACTCTGAAAGTCTACGAGCAGTTTGGTCTCCAAGATCATGGACACGTGTCAAGGTGTCACTGTTGGTCTATCTTAGACTTCTACTAAAGAAAGACGTTTTGACTTTAGTTCCTATAAACAGAACTCCAGGTTGAAGACATCGTTTCTTCCATTGCCGTTTCTCCCACAGGTTTAACTCTGGGAAAGCTGCAAAGCTCAGCAGTGTTTTAGGAGTTCCTTCAGCCTCCCGTTTCTGTGATCTTGATGAATGGAACTGTTAGCTTTACTGGGCATGAAAACGAGAACTCCACCATGGAACTGATAAAGATCTGAGCTTCAGTCTCACTGAAGGACTGCTACCATCGACCTGCTCACCATCCAGAGGGCTGATGTATTCTGGGAGATGGGCCGCTGCACCGTTCTGCATCAGCAGGTCGCCACATGGGCTCCTCTGGCTGCTGGCCATCAGCTGGTGGTAGTCTGCAGGGATTACTCCCAGGGGTAACGGAGGTAAACTGAACAGAGCCCGGTCCTTCAGGTGTTCTTGGGTCACTGTGGGAGGGAGAAGACAAAAGTTAATATCCAGCTTCATCCTGATCAGAGCAGACCTAGAAACCTTTAACCCGGTGCTGATGGAGGCCAGGGGGTCAAACCCCAGGCCTGCAGGGCCGGCCTGCTGCTGGTTCTCCAGAATCCTGTCGGATCTGCTGCTGATCACTTGGATCAGGTGGGATTAGCCAATAAGGAGCTACAACCAGCATTCCATTTCCTGTGTGGTCACTATGAGAACTCAAGCTACGACACAATCTGAGTTTGAACCGTTGAGCCTTTTTTAAATTGTATTCCTCTGAAGGAGATTAGGTTTTGGACTTCTCACACGGGAGTTAAGGGAGTTATATTCCCTTAAATCGATAGAGGAAACCCTGAGTAGTCAGTCCTAAAGAGTGATGACATGTGTGACGTGGATCTGTGACGCGCATCTGTGACATGAATCTGTGACGCGCATCTGTCACATGAATCTGTGACGCACATCTGTGACGCCTATGTGTCACATGAATCTGTGACGCGCATCTGTGACATGAATCTGTAACGCGCATCTGTCACATGAATCTGTGACGCGTATCTGTGACGCGCATCTGTCATATGAATCTGTGACGCGTATCTGTGACGCGCATCTGTCACATGAATCTGTGACGCGTATCTGTGACGCGCATCTGTCACATGAATCTGTAACGCATATCTGTCACATGAATCTGTGACGCGCATCTGTTGCGCGCATCTGTCATATGAATCTGTGATGCGCATCTGTCACATGAATCTGTGACGCGCATCTGTCACATGAACCTGTGACGCGTATCTGTGACATAAATCTGTGACATTAATCTTTGACATGAATCTGTGACAGGAATCTGTGACAGGAATCTGTGACAGGAATCTGTAACATGAATCTGTGACATGAATCTGTGACACGAATCTGTCACATGAATCTTTGACATTAATCTTTGACAAGAATCTGTGACGCGCAGCTGTCACATGAATCTGTGACATGAATCTTTAACACAAATCTTTGACATGAATCTGTGACGCGTATCTGTGACGCACATCTGTCACATGAATCTGTGACGCGTATCTGTGACGCGCATCTGTCATATGAATCTGTGACGCGCATCTGTCACATGAATCTGTGACGGGCATCTGTGACACGCATCTGTCACATGAATCTGTGACGCGCATCTGTGACATGAATCTGTGACATGAATCTGTGACACGCATTTGTCACATGAATCTGTGACATGAATCTTTGACATAAATCTTCAACATGAATCTGTGACATAAATCTTTAACACCAATCTGTGACATAAATCTTTAACACGAATCTTTAACACGAATCTGTGACACGAATCTGTGACACGAATCTGTGACACGAATCTGTGACACGAATCTGTGACATGAATCTGTGACACAAATCTTTGACACGAATCTGTGACATGAATCTGTGACACAAATCTTTAACACGAATCTGTGACATAAATCTGTGACACGAATCTGTGACACGAATCTGTGACATGAATCTTTAACACGAATCTGTGACACAAATCTTTGACATGAATCTTTAACACGAATCTGTGACACGCATCTGTGACATGAATCTGTGACACGAATCCGTGACACGAATCTGTGACACGAATCTGTGACACAAATCTTTGACATGAATCTGTGACATGAATCTGTGACATGAATCTTTGACATGAATCTGTGACACGCATCTGTCACATGAATCTGTGACAGGAATCTGTGACACGAATCTGTGACACGAATCTGTGACACGAATCTGTGACACGAATCTGTGACACGAATCTGTGACACGCATCTGTGACATGAATCTGTGACATGAATCTTTGACATGAATCTGTGACATGAATCTGTGACACGCATCTGTGACATGAATCTGTGACATGAATCTTTGACACGAATTTTTGACATGAATCTGTGACATGAATCTTTGACATGAATCTGTGACGTGCATCCACAGATTCCGGCCGTCCCCCTACAGGTCTCACCGTCCGCTGGACTGAGTCCTCGAGCAGCTGAGATCATGGAGAGCGTGGGGCTGCCATGAACCGAGCGCAGATAATGCTCCATGTGTGACCCCACATATGGATGAGAAGGACTGAACAGCGACTCCGCCGTCCCCGCTCCATGAGGAGAAAGACGGATCAGAGGAATGTCGGATACGACTGGACTGTTGCTCTGTCCTGATCTGTGAAGAGAGAAAATGGGGAGAAGAAAGTCAAGTCTGTGTTAAGCCCAGGTCACTGCAACACACCATTTTCCAGATGATTCATGAATGTAATGTTGGTCTTTCGTCATACAAACATGATGGCCGTAATTTCATGCATCCATCGATGTGTGCAGATGTGTGTGGAGGATCACTGAAGAAGTATGAATGAACGTAAAGATCAGATTAACCCGTTTTTCGTGTAGACCTTCAGAGCACTGGGTCACTACCATGGACAGAACCGCCGGCGGCCCTCATCATACACCCACGCAGCCTGAGGAGGGGGGTGGGAGGGGGGTCGGAGCAGAGGAGATCTGCGACAATGACCCGGTGAGAGTCCTGACCCGTATTCTGCAGGAATTACGAGCACAGCAGCATGCTCAGCGGTAGTACAGCATCGATTACGTCAGTAACGTGCAAACAGAAGCCGCGACTGTACCGGTGTAAGGTACGGGCGGCTGCCCGGGGCACCAATCTAAAAGCGGGCGCTGGCTCGGCGCTTGGAGGAGAAAAAAAAAAAAAAATCGGTGGCTCTATTGGTTTTCTATTATCTGTTATATCCAGACCCTCCAGGATTTCGCAGCAGATTTTTATGATTGTTGCAGCCTGAAACGCCTGATGTTGCAGCAACTTTTGTGAAAAGTTGCAACAAAAGTTGCTGTGTTGTTTTTTATATATATTTATTTGAAAAGAACCTAAATATGTTTATAGTGTGAATACTTTAAAGCATTCGCACTATTGTTTTCATGAAATAAACATTCTCATATTCCAACCCTTTTAATGTGACACATGCACTAGGAAAGTACTTCTTTGTCACCTTATATAATGCTGCTGTGCTGTCATTTAACATGAATAGAACTGTGAAACACAAAATGTACTTTGCTCCTCCCCACTCACAATAACCCAAATATTTGTGTGTTGATTTACACACTTCAGAATAAAAATATTCTCCAGAGAAAAATTATCACCTTAAAAAAACAACATAATCAGATTAATCCTCAGACTTCCATGTTCTCCTCAGAATCTTCCTCTCAATCTATTTCAGAAGCTTCACTGGTGAGTTAATAGCTGTGACAGAGGAAGACAAAGACTTTAAGGAGCTGATCTGGTTTCTTTTGTTATCTGATCTGTTTTAGAGGTTCTCTCAGCCATTAAGGCATTTATTGATTAAATATAGCTTTAAAATAATCTCTGCAATGGAGTTTGTCTTTATAAAATTAACTTATTTTACTTTTGAAAGTAGCTCATACAAGTTCCTTTCAAAATAAAATGCATCTTGTGTTTGATCAGATCCTCCAGCTGCAGCAGATTTGATTGAACTAAACATGTAATAACGTCTTTTCTATCATTGTACTTTAGTGTTCCTTCATCTTTTTTCTACTTTATTGAACATAAACACAACAACTTTGGTGTAGAATACACATATTTTTAAAACTAAATGCAATAAGATGATGTCATTCTGATAATAATCTGCTCTGATAGTGACGATAAAAAGAGACCACCTTTAAGAAGTCAGAAGGAAAGAAGTCTTGAATCTGCGTCGTCATCCATGCCTGCTGTCACGATACATCGGTGAAAGTTGCAGTGAAAATAAAAAGTTGCAAGGTGCGCAACAAGTCGCGGGGTTTCCTCGATCAGTGTCTGGACGCATTCTTGTCAGCTTAGAGGGTGGTGCAACAGTGTGAGAAGAAAAAGGGGAGGGGAAAGCAGGTGTGCCAGAAGCTCACCTGTAAACTATCCTAACCAAGCAATCGCCATCATGACCAACTAAAAAAAAATTAGAAGATGTGATTTGTTATCATTGAAAAGCACAATTTTTATTTTCATTTTCAGGCTTTGATTGTTCTGTTCTGCATAAGATTTATATTTAAATCATTTTGAGAGGATATATTCTTATAGAGAGAAATATATAAAAGTGATTTAATGTTGATGTTGATTTATTCAGGAATAATACTTCTGTCTGATTTTATTCATATTTATGTTCAAAAGTTTTAAAATTTTACTGTTAGTGCGTTCAATAAATGTTTATTCTGTTGGGCCTGTGATCTCAAGCGTGTTCGAAATGGACAAATAAAAATAGTCAAGAAGGACAAAAAAAACCCACCCCTGAGCCAGAACCCGAACCAACATCAGAACCCGAACCAACACCAGAACCCGAACCAACATCAGAACCCGAACCAACACCAGAACCCGAACCAACATCAGATGTACACAACTGTGCATATGTCAAGCATATCGTTCATAATTGCCATACAAAATGTATATGAACTGCATAAACTACTTAATTTTCAAATGCCCCAAACTGTTGAATAGCTCAAAACTGAATTCAAGTGAAGACAAGTCAGTCAAACAATTCGGCACAAGTCGCACAACAAAGAGTGAGGAATGCAAGACGAACTTACGAATTACATGTATCACTCATCTATCACTCCTGTATTGCTCATATATCACTTCTATATAACTCCTGTGTCACTCATGTATTACATGCGTATCACACATGGATCACTCTTCTATCACACACGTATGACTCCCATCACACACGTATGACTCCCATCACACACGTATGACTCCTGTATTGCTCATGTATCACTCATGCATCACACATGTACGACAAAGGACCAAAATTTGAACAAATCAATAATGAATTGCAATAATCACATGGGTTTATGACGGATTCTCTCATTAGGTGATGGGGTTGTTAACTGTCTGATGTTTCACCCCCCCAGCAGTCTACTCCAGTGGGGGTCTCCATCTCCCACTGGAGTCTGACATGCAGACTGAGTAGCCAGAGCTTCTGCCAGTGAGATCCCTCACTGCTGGAGTTGTCTGATAGCCAACACTCCCCACCTACTGGGGCCATAAACACCCCCGTGTTTCAGACCGGGGGTGTTCTTGTGTGCGTTAAGAAACAGCCGGTCACCATAGCAGGACCATTAGGTCAGCTGGAACTCTCAGAACAGTTTCATCTAGAACCTTAAAGCTGACCAAACTCTGTGAGGAGAAGACTATAACAGATGTATCAGCGGTTACAGAACGTCTATGTTCTCATAGTGCTTACAGAAAGAGCTCTGAACAACACCCCCCCTTATCTTTCTGATGACATCATCACACCCTGATAAGGAAACAATCTGCTTCAAGACGTCGGTCAGAGAAGTCTAGTCCAGTCAATGAAGACCCTGGACTAAAACAGAAGTTGGGGTGGAACATAAAAGAATCATTACACCCGGGCTTACACCGCTAGCGCCACGGCTTCGTTGCGTCGCGAGAGTGGACTAGCTACAGCCGATGGCTTACACCGCCTGCTGCTCCAGCCACAGCCTGTGAAAGCTCAGCCCAGACAGAGTAGTGCTGGATCTCTATGATCAGCTTCTCGTTGTCCATGGTTATGACTGACAACGCTGTGCTGCAACACACTTTGAGTAACACCTAAACTACGTAATGTTTACGACACGCTGAAACCGGCGAGTTCAGCGGAAAGTTCGCTTTATTCTGAAAATATACCGGATGCACTTTACATTCGCTCGCGTGGTTTCCGGTTTAGGTCGTGAATAGTCCCAACTTCACAGAAAGTGATGACCATCAGCTGAGGCGTCCGTCAAAATTTGAACCAAACGAAAAGGATTCGCAGCGACGCAGAGGTCAGTCCGCAGACGCAGAGGTCAGTCCGCAGACGCAGGACGTGAACGCCTGCAGTGGAAGTTCCTCTTGCACTTTTAAAGTTACGAAAAGAACTGAGCCGTGACGCTGGCGGTGTCAGCGCGGTGTGAGCAGGACAGAGAGGAAAGCCATGCTTCTACTTAATGGCTGTTGGTCTGTGTGGTTGTGTGCTCTGCTGCTGCATTCTCTGCTGCTGCATTCTTAAATCTCTACTGCCAGATGAAAGGAGCTGGACAAGGAGCAACATGTTGAGTTCAAGAGTAATCCTCAGAGTAATGCATTCCGTGAAGCTTCATGATCTCAGATTAGAGGTGAAGGAAAACACAGAGACATTTTGGCCCGATCCGAATACTCTCCTTCTCCCTCCCCCTTAGCCCTCCCGCTTCGTTTATCCCTCCGTGCTCCAAACGGAGGGTGATGAAAAAATAGTGTCTAATATTTCGGACGTGACTTCCGTTCAATGACGTCATCAACATCGGCGGTCCGCTAGCATTAGCGCGGCGCTTCCAGCGGTTTAATATCCATAACAACAGCGGTTTTATAACTTTAAGAAGGTCGTGCTACAACATAAAATCGTTACTTACATTTAATGTAAACTTCTGTGGTTCAGAGCGCACCAAAGGGAAGAAAAGAGATTCTTCGCGCAACGCGGTTTACTCTCGCGATAGCGGACTTTGGACCCCTCTGTTTGGAGCGTGAAACTTAAAAAAATAATAATTCCGGACATGACTTTGACTTCAACTGCCACTCCAAATCTAGGGGGAGGGCTAAGGGAGGGAGAAGGGGAGTATTCGGATCGGGCCTTGGTCTTCATGATCTGCTGGAGCTGATCTGAGAGTTCAGTCAAAGATTTCCAGATGAACTGCAGTCAGACTTTCAGATGAAAATGTTTGTAGATCCGTTCAAACTTAAAGGCAAGATAGAAGGTTTTGTTTCACCTGAGAAGATTATAAATCACTATTCCAGGGATTAATTATAATATTAATTTTACACATATCAAACCTTTGAATTTCTCCTCACAGGTGGAACTACAGATGGGAAAGGGGGACGGCAGATGGACTGAAGACCCCGGCCAAACCTTATCTGCAATCAATCAACCATCCAACTCTGGGTCAAAACATCTCCAAAGATAACGCTTTCCCTCTTTTCCATCATGTTTTATGGTTCTTAAAATGCTGACATTAAACCTGCCCAGCTGTTATTCTGGTGGGTCTGTCTGAATTCCCCCCAAATCAATCAAGTTTACTGAAGCCTAATTATACTTTTTCCAGAAGCAGAAGTTTTATTAAAGTTTGCTAAAAATGTTTGGGGCTGCTCTTAAAGATGTCAACATGTTGGAAAAGGTTTTCCTTCATCCTGGTCTTAAAGTTGAGTCAGTGTCAGGAATTATTGTCTTCCTTTCTAGAGAATGACCGTCTGTTCAATGTTAAAGATTCCATTTTAATTCATCCATCCATCCATCCATTTTCTTGACCGCTTCATCCCTTTCGGGGTCGCGGGGTTGCCGGAGCCTATCCCGGCTACTGAAGGGCGAAGGCGGGGTACACCCTGGACAGGTCGCCAGTCTGTCGCAGGGCCCATTTTAATTCAATTTTATTTATATAACAATTGTCTCTTGGGCTTCATGCCAATATTACAGAGCAGAAGGTTGATCTTAGAATATAAACAAGAGCTGATTGCTAAACTAAAGGGACTAAATAAAACTGGTTATCCCTGCCTTTATACCCTCTCTCCTGGTAAGGAAAAACTCCAAAGAAAAACCTGATTCTGTGCCTCCAAATCCAGGGATCTGCAACCCTAAACAACAAAAGAGCCTTTGGTCCAAAACTCAGTGAGAGCCGCAAACTTTCACCTCAACGTTAGAAAAATACACTTTATTCATGTGTTTGTGGCCCTTAATCCATTCATGTGTAAAACATAGCTTTGAAAAACAATAAGGAAATAATAAAATAAATAAATGATAGCTTTGAAAAAAACAAAATAAAATATAACTTTAAAATGTTCTTTACAACAGAGTTTTTCTATATTCAACTAATTAAACTTTTGACAATAGCACATTCAAAACCGCTCTGACAGTAAATCATCATTTTTAACAATTAGGCCAATCTGACATGTGAAAAATCTAAGCATATAATAATTAGTCAATGGAACGGTCAAAGAACTGCATGTAGGTCTGGAGCCCCCGGTTACAGACCTCTGCTCCAGACTGAGAAATTGTTCTCGATTGACCTACCTGTATAAGTAAAGATAAATAAGAATAGAATAGAATAGAAAATACTTTATTATCCCTTTGGAAGTCCTCAGGGATAATAAGTCTAGTTCTGTTTCTTCCCACTGTGCAGATGTTCCACACACAACAAACCAAACTACCTCTGAATTCGTAGAAAAGTTCCAGATTCTGTAAAAGGACCGACATGAACCAATACTTTTCTACCTCCTTGAGGTTCAAAGTGTTTTACTATGACAGTCCCATCAACATACACCGACATCAACCCCGCGGCCGATACTGACGTGACCTTCAGGAGCAATGTGGGTTTCAGTTCAGTTCAACCAAACTTGGAGCCTTCCGTTTAGAGGTTGACCACTCCACCACTGCACTACAGCGCCACCACAGGAAGGGATGTTGAAGTGGAACAAAAATGTCACTTTGGTCCTAAATCCTGAAAGCTGTGAGAATTTGAGGCGGACAGAACCGACCAACAGCATCAGGA
>NC_050532.1:28739553-28746411 GCF_002922805.2 Oryzias melastigma | reverse complement strand
CCCAGCGCTGGACAACCCCTCGCAGCCTTTTCAAGGCTAAAGCAGGAAATCTTGACTTTCCTCTTAAACCGTCAAAAAAAGACAGAAACCAGACGAGGAAGGTACAGAAGCATTCTGGGAAAGGTGATGGTTTCTGTAAAGACTGATGAGGCATCAGGACCCGGAGACAGGTGAGGTGTGATGCAGCTCTTTGGTATGGGAGTGAACATCTGCAGGACCAACGAGGAACTTCAGCAGCTTTAGTTACACTCAAATCAAGTTTAACTTGATGTGGGAAGAACTTCGACCTCAGACACTGATGACCAAAGAGCTGTCGACTCATCAACAAAGACTGTCCTTTGTAAAGACCAGAGGAAGCTGTGAAACAAGAGTACAACAAGAGGCAGAACATATCACTCTGAAGCTGTCAAAGTGACTGGGTTCACTCTGAAGCTGTCAAAGCAACGGGGTTCACTCTGAAGCTGTCACAGCAACAGGGTTCAATCTGAAGCTGTCAGAGTGACTGGGTTCAATCTGAAGCTGTCACAGCAACGGGGTTCAATCTGAAGCTGTCAGAGTGACTGGGTTCACTCTGAAGCTGTCAAAGTGACTGGGTTAACTCTGAAGCTGTCAAAGCAACGGGGTTCACTATGAAGCTGTCACAGCAACAGGGTTCACTCTGAAGCTATCAGAGTGACTGGGTTTACTCTGAAGCTGTCGGAGTGACTGGGTTCACTGTGAAGCTGTCACAGCAACAGGGTTCAATCTGAAGCTGTCAGAGTGACTGGGTTCAATCTGAAGCTGTCACAGTGACTGGGTTCACTGTGAAGCTGTCAAAGCAACAGGGTTTACTCTGAAGCTGTCACAGTGACTGGGTTCACTGTGAAGCTTTCAAAGCAACGGAGTTTACTCTGAAGCTGTCAAAGCAACGGGGTTTACTCTGAAGCTGTCACAGTGACGGGGTTCACTCTGAAGCTGTCAGAGTGACTGGGTTCACTGTGAAGCTGTCAAAGCAACAGGGTTCACTCTGAAGCTGTCAGAGTGACAGGGTACAATCTAAAGCTGTCACAGTGACTGGGTTCACTGTGAAGCTGTCAAAGCAACAGGGTTTACTCTGAAGCTGTCACAGTGACGGGGTTCACTCTGAAGCTGTCACAGTAGCTGCGTTTCCATGTGCAAAATGTCCTTGATCCGATCAAAGACCAGATTAGAGTAGAACTGTGCACATGGACCCTGAAAAACTTCATCTGATCGTAACATTTTTCCATGCGCCACACGGTTGATCAGAATAAATCATGTTGACATGCACAGAACTGTCTAAAATACCAGAAATAGTCGTAGAAGAAGAAATAATGAGTTCTGTTGTAAACAAAGATCATGTAAAGAGCGAGATGATGCTCTGAACGTGCTTTCATTATTATTAACAATATTTTTAAGAGCCTGTTCACTCATAATTTGTGCATATTTCCCGCACGTAAATATGTGGGAATAAGATCAGCCTTTATTCCGTTTGGATGTGATTGGAAATATGAATGTGATTTTTACACGGATTCTCAGGACTGTTCGATGCGTGAAGCGGCATTTCCACATTCAAACGCCGCCTCTGCCAGCTCATATCGTCCTGAAGCCGCTCGGAGACACAGTTCTCCCTGGAAACACGGTTCTCCTGAATCTGGCAGGTTTACTCGCGCAGATCAGCTGGATGGACGGCGGTCCAAAGCTCACAACGTAACAAAGCACCCCCGCACACGCTCACACATTAAAGCTCTGAATCCGGCTTTTCTACTCAAAGAAAAGAGTTCTCCTGTGGAGAGCAGCTGATTGGTTCTGTTCGTGCTCGAAGACTGCCAGACCCCCTAAGTATGACGTAAAATCCAGCGCAGTAATGACACACGATCGGAATGTGTGTTTACATGCAGCTTGATCGGATCAACCATCGGTATATCCCACCTGTCTTGATCGGAAAGGAAATTTGGATCCGAAAGAGTCTGATCGGGCCAGAGTGTTTACCTGACGCATTTCTGTTCTGAGCAGGCGTTTGTTCCGATTACTTGAGGGAATGTAAACGTAGCTACTGAAGGGGTTCACTCTGAAGCTGTTGAAGAGCGAGATGTTTTGGGGTTCCCGTCGACATCTTTAGTGTTCTGGTTCCACCAGAAAAGTAATTCCTCCTGCAGACTTATTTTGAGTGTGCTCCACACTCAGACCACACACGCAACGACTTGTTGACGAATTGTTCTGCAGAACCAGACTCTCCCCGTTCCCCTCAGAATTTGCTCATGTTTTTGGACTCCAGCAGACTTTGGTTCTGACCAAACCGCTGTAACCATCAGAGGTTACTCAGGTGCTCCTCAGCAGGTTGTCATGCTGTCGTTGTTCTGACTCTGCACTCCTGTGATGAAGCAGTGTTAAGTGAGATGAGGGAACCTCCCATGGCAGTAACAGAGAGGAGAAGCTCCGCCCACTTTCAGCTCTGTAATTAAAGGCTAATCCTGCTACATATTGGGAAATACCAACCAAAGAACGTGGAGAGGAAAATTACAGCTTTTCCTGGGACTCACAGGAAATGACTTGATATGTAAACAATCTCTCTCCAGCCGAGTGCACCTCGACTCGCTGCTTTCTGTGGGAACTTCAGATGGATGAACTTCCTGTTAGACCACAACAGCTGTGCTGAAGGAAAAGGAGTTAGAGGCGAGCATCGGACCCCCCCTTATGGTGTTTGTGTTCTTCGCTGGTGAATTTCTGAGGATGGCGAGGTCGCTGTCATCACCGACAGAGAAGCTCTGTACTGAGCATGCTCAGACAACTGTGGACAGCAACACACTCCCTACCACATGCTAACAGGGTTCAGGTCATGTGTCTCTATCTGCTACTCTTCCGTGGTTAACACCATCTGGATGATCACGGCAAACAAAACACAATAAACTTCATTCAAAACCAGTTTCCAACATGCAGACCTAGATCTGCACGTCTCACTAAATCGTGAGAATAATTACAGGTTGACTGTGAAGCAGCTTTCCCTGAGGTATTTCCAGTGTTTTTGAATGAACAAAGAGCTTAAATTCAAATAGCTCTATCCTCTCGTTTCCTTTTTCATCACAAGTCTTAGCAGGTATTTTAGGTCTTGTTGTTAAATTACTTTATATAGTGTTAAAATGTATTTTAAAAGCATGTAATTGACTGTAATTTTACCTTGAACATTTTGTGCAACTTTGAAGATTTAAATGACCAGTTCAACAGCAGGATATTAAAAAAACATAAAGTTGGTTTATAGCAAGCGTGCCGAATACGTCGAGGGATCGAGAAGGACGAGACGGTCATCAGTGATGCCCTGAGTATATATGGATGTGCATTCATATACACTGCTCACAAAAATTAAAGGAACATTTTTTTATTGGTCCTGTCATGAATTGAATTAAACCTGTCTGATAATCTTCTGGTTGGTTAACAGCTGAGGGCCTCGTTAATCAATTTCAGCTATATTGGTGTTCATGGAATTAACAACAGGTGCACTTCAGTGGCAACAATTAGAAAACCCTCCAAACAGGACTGGTGTTACATGTGGAGGTCATTTCAAGTTTCTCCCTCTTGATCTTTTTTGGCTGGTTTTCCACTCGTGCTGATTTTGGCTTGATAATTATCTCTACTGGCAGTATGAGGAGATTCCTTAACCCTACAGAAGTTGAACAGGTTGTCCAACTTCTCCAGGATGGAACATCCACACGTGCTGCAGCAAGAAGGTTTAATGTGTCTCCCAGCACAATCTCCAGAACATGGAGGAGATTTCAGGAGACTGGTGGTTATTCTGGGAGAGCTGGACAGGGCCGTAGAAGGTCCTCAACCCCTCAGCAGGACCCATACCTGCTCCTTTGTGCAAGGCGGAACAGGCTGAGCACTGCTCGTGCCCTACAGAATGACCTCCAGAGGGCCACTGGTGTGAATGTCTCTACCCAAACAATCAGGAACAGACTTCATGAAGGTGGCCTGAGGGCCCCACGTCCTGTAGTGGGCCCTGTGCTCACTGCCCAGCACCGTGGAGCTCCACTGGCATTTGCTCAAGAACTCCAGAATTGACAAGTCCGCCACTGGCGCCCTGTACTTTTCACAGACAAGAGCAGGTTCACCCTGAGCACCTGTGACAGACGTGAAAGTGTCTGGAGAAGACAAGGAGAACGTTATGCTGCCTGCAACGTGGTTCAACATGACAGGTTTGGTGGTGGGTCAGTGATGGTCTGGGGAGGCATATCCATGGAGGGACGCACAGACCTCTACTGCCTAGGAAATGGTGCTCTGACTGCCATAAGGTATCCAGATGAAATCCTTGAACCCATTGTCAGACCCTACGCTGGTGCAGTAGGTCCTGGTTTCCTCCTAATGCACGACAATGCCCGGCCTCACGTGTCAAGAGTATGCAGGCAGTACCTGGAGGATGAAGGAATTGAAACAATTGAATGGCCTTCACCATCCCCTGACTTAAACCCAATAGAACATCTCTGGGACATTATGTTTGGGTCCATTAGGCGCCGCCAGGTTGGTCCTCAGACTGTACAACAGCTCAGGGATGCCCTCACACAGATCTGGGAGGAAATGCCACAAGACACCATCCGTCATCTCATTAGGAGCATGCCGCCACGTTGTCAAGCATGCATACAAGCTGGTGGGGGCCACACAAGATACTGAAAAGCATTTTGATTAGCAGAAATTAAGTTTTGGAAAAAATGGACTAGCCTGCCACATCTTCATTTCACTATTATTTGATGGTGTCTACACAATTGAGCCTCTGTAGGGTGAAAACTTTTATTTCCATTAAAAGACTTGGCATCCTTTTGTTCCTAAGACACTGCCCTGTTGTTATTTGTATAGATATCCAACTTCATATTGAGATCTGATGTATCTAATGAGTTTCTTTAAAGTGCTCCTTTCATTTTTGTGAGCAGTGTATATAGATGTATATTCATATATATGGATGTGTATTCATCTTCTTCTTCACCTTTCAGCTTATCCCATTTTCGGGTCGCCACAGCGTAACAGCACCCACTGTTTCGCATCAGTGATTTGCCAGTTTTTACGCCGGATGCCCTTCCTGACACAACCCTGTTCTTGAGGGGCACAGGGACCCAGTTAGGCGGCAGCGTCAGGGGTCTAGGGACCCAATCTGGGTGGGGATCAGTGGACAACCCTGGGAATCGAACCCATGGTTGTCCACTGATATATTAATATATATAGATGTATATTAATATATACAGATGTGTATTAATATATACAGATCTGTATTCATATATATGGATGTATATTGTATGTCATATATCTGTCAGTTTATCAAACCTAGAGAATCTGGACATTATTCTTTGCTACTGACAGTATCAAGCGTTCAAACAGAAGCTGGGAAAATGGATTTCCAGTCTCCTCCACTGACAATGTGGAACAATCTCCACACAGACCTGAAGTTGAAGGATCTGCTTCCTGGAGGTCAGTTTAAGACTTTGCTTAAAACATGGAAATGAGAAGTATTGTTTGTGAATCTTTTAGATAGACACTGATCTCTGATTCTAATTCTGTTGGAAGTTGAGCTTCAGCTGTTTCATCTGCGGAGGGGGGTTCTTTAGCAAAGCAGATCCAGGATTCCGAATGAACCCTTTTAAACTACCTTCATGGGTCTTCCCACCAGCATTCTTTCCCTCTGGACTGGAGTTCTCAGGATCCGATATGTCAGACAGGGAGGTGACAGAACCTGAAGACCAGAGTCACTGATTACCCACTTCTGCCCCATGTTGTGGCCAGAGGAGCCCTATAGCCTATGATGCCCTCATTCTACCCCCCCTGTGACAAAGTGAGCATTGTGATGGCAGGCCACCAGAGCCTGGCTGCTCTGCAGCGTCTGAAGTCAGTCATTGATGAGGTCCAGCAGCCTCGTTAGTTTCCATTACTCCCCACTGATGAAAACACCAGCGCTCATCTTTTAGTGATGAATTCTTTACTCTATTCTGAGCAGAGCAAGGTTATGAAGATCCACCCCCCCAACCTACAAGGCGGCCATGGCTGCTGAATAATTCAGAGTGGCAGGAACTGTTTCCTGTTTGAGACTTTGAGGGGGTGTCGGGCCGGCGCGCCCCACTTTCTCCTCTCCACACAATTCTTAGCTGATGGCGAGCAGCGGTCCTTCGTTAACCTGCCGCCACCACATCATCCGGGCCGTCTTAGCATTTCAAAGGTCTCTCCTCCCGGCCTTTATCAAGGCTCCAAACACTGCGCTGCCCGCCGCCGCCGTGCCAGCCGCCGTTAGTAATTCATGACGCTTCCACTTGGGAGGTGAGAACAAGGTCTTTGCACCTCATTATAGCGCTTCATCAGCCATTCTGTGATATCTCTGAGACATGGCCCGTCTCAGGCTCCAAGGCTTTGGTCAAAGCACCCCCCAACCCCCACTGCCTTCCAGTCTGTGTAAAACAAACTAAAGATCTTCTGACGAAATGAGAGCAGCACAAGTTGGAGAAAACCTCTCACAGCCCAACGGTCAAACCTAACCGACTGAGAAGCACCGAAGAAAGGAGGACAGCGAGAAAAGAGGGTACCTCTGCTCACGCTGGAGGCGAACGGTTTTTTAGGGAACTCCAAGAAGCTGCCTCCATCCAGACCAGAACCTCTGCTGTCCTTCTCTGCAACTGCAGCCGAGGCCTCCATGATTCCTGCAGCTCCACCTGAGACGAACACCTGTGAGAAGGACAGAAAAACATCTGATAATCTTCAGAATACTTAAACAACACAAGAGTTTAAGGAACACACCTGAGTTTAAGATAAGATAAGATCAACTTTATTCATCCCCGCAGGGAAATTCAGTTGTAGAAGCAGCAATAAATAATAATAAAAAGCACAAAA
>NC_050532.1:28732212-28737641 GCF_002922805.2 Oryzias melastigma | reverse complement strand
CTCCTGTAGGCGTCCTTGCATTCCTGCAGACGGTGTTTCAGTTCCTTCTGGACCCTCCTGAGCTCAGAGCGATCTCCGGCTCTAAAGGTCCTCTTCTTCTCATTCAGGAGGGCCTTCAGGTCGCTTGTCACCCAGGGTTTGTTGTTTGGGAAACAGCGAACCTTTTTGGTGGGGATGGAGTTGTCCGTGCAGAAATTGAAAATTTGAAATTGAAAAATTGAAATTGTTTAAGGAACACACCTGAGGTCTCAGTCCTCGTTAAAACACAATTATCGATGAGTTTTTATAATCATTCGATAATTGAACCTTTAAAGATTTAGAACTTTTGATACATGAAGTTGTGCCTCCATCTCAAGTTCCTGAGTTCCTGAGCAGAAACAGAAAGTGTCTGAACAAATGAAACATCGTTCAATCAGATCAGGCGGAACAGAGTTTCGGCTCCGAAGCTTTCCACAAAAAACTGGAACGTTCAGGAACGCCAGGCTAATGTCTGCAGGACCTGGAAACCTGTTGGACTTGAAGGAACCAAAACCTGAACCCCGTATTCCTCCCTCTGCTGGGGGTTGGGGGTTCTTCACCTGTTTGGACTTTCTTCAAGCTAACGAGCAGCAAAAACAGAATAAATGCTGAGAACTGACTGCATGAATGACTTGGTTCTGACCCAAACAACGACCCCCTCTCTGGTACCGACACCATGATCAGGTAATCTGCTGGTTGTGTGAAGTACTGCTCTGGTTTCATGTGGATTTCCAACATGTCATCCTTTACCGGCGCGGTGGCGCCGCAGACCCAAACCGAGGTGCCAGTCGACTGTCCCGCAGCCAGAGTAAGCCGATTAGAGGCGGCGGCTAACAGGGTTATGGTGCATCTGTTTCTTTCTCGAGCTGCCAAAGTCCTCATGAGCTCGCCAGCGAGCTGGAGAGCGGCGCAGACCCTGCCTGAGCTGAACTTGCTGAAGAGCCTTCATGGTTCTGGGCAGACTGTGATCAGATCAGATGTCTCTCTGACATTCCAGAGAATCGTGTCCATCTGAAGGTCGTCTGGGTCGGAAACGCCGTTTCCCCTGAGCTCTGCAGCAGGCTTCAGAGCGCCTGCAGAACCTGGAGGACCGTCTCAATGAAGAAATTCTTTTCCCATTTTTGAGAGAGTGGCCCCAACTTCACCTTCACCCCACACCTCGTATCTGTTGAGTCAGCCCCCCTCCCGCCCAGTATGGCGTCCTTGCAAAGCTGACCCACGTTACCCCGGATGGCGGGGAATCCCAGCCGTCAGGTGTTCAGACCCAGCAGACAGATGGTCTGGGCCAAAGGCTGCACTTCCCTCCCCATGTTTGGTTTGTTAAGCAGACTACCCCCCACCACCACCACTTTCCCCTCCTTCTCTGCAGCCACAAGACGACAGGAAAAGACTAGAGCCATGACGGGGTGGTGGGGGGGTCACTTAAAGAATCTCCTGAAGATTTGACAGAAAATGAACAGAAAACATTTGATGTTTATCTGAGTCCCAACAAGAAAAACTTAAAGCAATGCAGGTTTATCAGTCCAGCACAGTTCAAAGTGTTTTACATGAATCAATAGTAAAGATGTCATCATTAAAATAAGAAGAAAGTAAAAAGAACTGATGTAAACTTTTGAATACTAACCAAATGCAGCTGAGAACAGGTGAGTCTTTCACCTGGATTTAAATGCACTGATTGTTTCAGCTGATCTAAGGTTTTCTGGAAGGTGATTGATGGAATAATGAATTTCAAAGTTTACCAGGAAAATCTAAGAGCATCTGTCCATCAACTAGAGGATGGTGATGGAACAGAACCATCGACGGTCCAAGACTCCTCCTGACTGCTGTGAAGTTCTGATTGGTAATCACAGGAAGAGTTATTGGAGCCAGATGAGGATCTCCCAGTTATTAGTCCAAAGGTTCTCTCATTTTTTCCTCTCTGCATTGTTAATTCATACATGCTGTGTTCAATACATGCATACAAGGTGGTTTAAGCATGTTTTTCTGATGTTATGAAGCAGATAAATATTTTCTGTTCAATTCAAGCAGAAATCCAAGTAATTCCAAAGGATTCACAAATTTCTTGTGACTCTAGTCTAAACAAGATCAGATGAGAGGTAGAGCATCAACCATCAGCCTGACATCAGTCTGCTGAAGCCCGAGATGGCTCAGACTGAAGAGTGAAGGTCCCTCTGGGAAACACAGATCCACCGTTTAGTTTTAACAAACTATGTGGGATTAAACAAGCAAAATCAGAGACACTTTCCTGCGTTTCTCCTTCTTCCTTGTGGTTCACCGTCTGACTGTTTATGACCCCCCCGGATCTCTTTCTGCAGAAAGGCCTGCAGACCCATGGAAGGGTCTCTGCTCAGAAGATTCAACTCCATCAGAGCTTCTCCTGCTGCTAAGCTCTCCTCCTGCCAGCAGACACACAATCACCACACAAACACCCACTGCTGTCACACACTCTGCTCACTTGGCACGCTAACCAGAGCGACCCCCCCTCACCACCACCACCTCCACATACACACACACACCCCACACCCCCAAACTCAGGCTTGATTCAGGTCAACAATCTGAAAAAGTCAAAACAAGCTGCTGTTTTGACATGTTTTCAGTCATGCTGCTGTTCAGAAAACCAGACAAGTTTGAGTTGATTTGAGAGATCTGAAGTCTTCTCCGCCACTTCCACTCTGGGATTCTCCTGTGAACTTTCCTGCAGCTTCTGCAGCTAAATCAAGCAAAAGAATGGTAAATACTTGTACAGCACTTCTCTAGCATCCATGAAGACCCAAAGTTCTTTACAGCCACAGATCCATTCACACACTGGTGCCAGCCTTCCACCAGAGGCACTGGGGGGTCAGTGTCTTGCCCAGGGACACTTGGACACATGGCTAAGACAGGAATTGAACTTGCAATCTCTTGATCAGGAGTCGACTGCCCTACCGCTGCACCACAGCCGCCTAACAATGGATGATGCAGGGTGGAAGTTTTTAGCTTCAAGCTCAGCAAAAGTTTTCAAAGACTAATCTTTTTGAGAACGAGCACAAATGAAACCCGTGGGTCAGTGGGTGAACAAAAGAGAGACTGAACAATGTTAGTAATACTTCAGAGTCACGGTGAAGACAGGAACACCTTGTAAACTGCAGATTACTATCAGCTGAACAGAATAACACTCAGCCTTTGACCTGGGAACAGACCAGGAATGTTTCTGACAGATATCACCATCAAATGGACTGTAACCTGCGTTCAGATGAAGCTCAGTTCTCTGTGGATGACTACTTCACCAAAGGACTGAAAGTTGGATCCTAATAACTAGAGTACTTTTCACTTTTATCCTGCTTTTCTTTCCTCATCTGCAGGCTGGAGGAGAACCGGAGAGTTCTGGCCCAATTCACTACTGATAGGAATCTCAGAATCAACACAGAATAGCTGAGGAGCTCAGGAACCAGCATAGATCTAAGATTGTTTGCTACAGTCGAGGTTTCCAACCTCTCTCAAAGTTACGATGAAAGATACACGAAAAGGAACAATGATGGGAACTCTCTCAGGATCTGCTTAAAGTGAACAAAAAACAGACTGAAAATTTGAAAAGAAAAAAAAGGTAAATTTAAAAATTGGAAACTTTGGAACTTTGTCAGTCTCTTTAAAACAGAACCACATCTCTGTGGGCTGTGACCCCCACCAAAGAGGAAGAATGCGAGCGTCTCTCTGGAGCTTCCAGTCTGAGATCAGTCCGGTCTGAGCAGAGGAAAGTGGGGAGGGGGGGTTGAACCGACCCCCCAGCTGAATGGATCCGTCCATCCTTCATTCTGAAGGAACGCTGCAGACTGACCCCCCACCCACAAATACCCTGGACAGGAGAAAGCATCATTTCAGAGGATGTTTCAGTGAAGCAGAAAACCATCGTGAAGCTTTCCTTTAGAGTCCTGAACCTCCTCTGAGGACAACCTGCACCTCCTCCTCACCTTCTTCCTCCTCTGAACTCCTCCCTGCAGTCAGGAGATCATTAGTGTTGGAGAAACAGATTCTGCATGTTTGTGGACGATCAGCCTGGAGAGCAAACATGAACATCTCTCCTGTAGGAGGGGGTGCTGACCCCTCCCTGGACGACCCCTCCCCTCTTGACCTCTGCAGAAAAAGCACTTCAGACTGATGGAGCGGTTCTCCTTCTAAAGCGCATTCCTGCTCCTAAGGAGAACCCGGACCTCCTTCAGGAGCAGCACTAGAACTCCTGAGAAGTTCGGATGAGGACCTTCGCCGCCTCCTCCTCCTCCTCCTCCTCCTCCTCCTCCTCCTCCTCCTCGCGCCTCCGCATGCAGCGCACACATCAGAAGTTCTCCTACCTCTGCTCCGTGACTCCTTCCCCTCGGAGCGGTCGCTCCTCTTCGTCCCGCTGTCCGGTAAACCCGCGCGCTGCCTCCGCACAGACGCCCCCCACCCCTCCGGCGTCTGTACTTAAGATGTGCGCGCCACTTCAGAGAAGTTTGGGAGAGAGTCTTCAGAGCGCGAAAACAAAGTTTTCCTGTCGCGCCATCCGCGTGCGTGCGTGCTCGAGCGAGTGCGAGTCCCTAAACTGTGTGCACGCGGCATCCGGTCCTCTGAAGTTCGGTTGTTCCGGAGAACGCGGAGCTCCGTGGATTTCTGCTCCGTTTTAGTCCGACCTACACCCCCCACCCCTACCCCCACCGTAGATGGGGGCGGGGCTTACTCTGACTGCAAGTTCGGAGTAGAATACTATCATTGAACTTTCTTCACTTTCTCTGTTCTCGCGAGAAGAACTTCCAGAGACAAAGATGAGCAGACTTAACGGAACAAAGACTTTAAATCAGACAGTAGAAATTAAAGATCCGGTTCTGCTGGAAGGACCCACCGGCTCTCCATGGCGACATCTAACGTTCATACCCCCCCCCCCTCCACACACACACACACTATTTAATTACCAAAAGGTTTTAAACTTGAGTTCATTTACAATTTCATGACAGATTTTTATTATAACATTTTGATTCGATTATTGTTCGATTATTGTCAATTTTCATTTTTTAAAAAGTTCTAAAACTAGAAAAAATAGAGATCTCGGTCAAGAAGATCCATCCATCCATCCATCATCCATCCATCTATTCATCCATCATCCATCATCCATCCATCCATCCATCATCTATCCATCCATCACCCATCCACCTATTCATCCATCATCCATCCATCTATTCATCCATCATCCATCCATCTATTCATCCATCATCCATCCATCCATCTATTCGTCCATCATCCATCCATCTATTCATCCATCATCCATCCATCTATTCATCCATCCATCATCCATCCATCTATTCATCCATCCATTCATTATCAATCCATCATCCATCCTCCATCCATCCATCCATCTATTCATCCACCCATCATCCATCCATCCACCATCCATCCATCCATTC
>NC_050532.1:28717894-28728353 GCF_002922805.2 Oryzias melastigma | reverse complement strand
CCATCCATCCATCTATTCATCCATGCATTTATTCATCCATTCATTTATTCATCCATCTATCCATCCATCCATCCATCATCCGTCCATCCACCATCCATCCTTCCATCCATCTATTCATCCATGCATTTATTCATCCATCCATTTATTCATCCATCCATCCATCCATTCATCCATCCATCCATCTATTCATACATCCATTCATCCATCCATCCAGAACAGCAGGAGAGTCTTCAGAGAGGAAATTGAGGTCAAATTCACTCTCATGTTCATTTAATAGTTAATCTTTAACTGATTCTTTTGTGTTTCATTTCTTCTTTCAGCGGCTTCATCATAAGTGAAGATGACTGACAAAATATTTCTTCTTACATGGATGAAGATCATCAGAGCTCAGAGATACGAAGATCTCAGACTGAATCTTCCAGGATGTCATGGATTACTCAACAGGAATGACGGGAGGCTGCCGTGATCACAGTGATCACCTGACCTGTTTTTGGTAACTCGTCCTGCGCCTTATCACAAACATGTCCAGAGACCCCACCCCCACCCCCCCACCAAGGATTTCCTTTCACTGGTTTTACATGGAGCTCCATCAACCATCACTTCCTCAGTTCCCATAAGCCTTTGGGAAGAGTGCCCCCTGCTGGAACCCACAGAATCAACCGCTTTACCTCTGACTGCAACTTCAGCTCAAGCTCTGCCCACTTTGGTAAAAATAAAACCCACCAACGGATTCTTCAAATAATCATCTTGACTGTAAAGATATGGAGTTAAACGTCAATGATGAAGATTTCAAAGGAGAAACTACGTTTACTGTCAAAGAAAGATTCAATTAATGAGTCAAAAAATGTAAAGATTCTTCTGCTCAGAGAGCTAAAACAGTAAAACTTTTGTAAAAGAAGATTCTTGGAACTCACACCTCACAGCAGGGAGAGTTCAAATCCCAGATGGGAACTCTGTGAGGAGTTAACTTGTTTTCATGGGTCACACGTGTTCTCCTGGGTCAGTGTCTCCCAACCCTGGTCCTCAGGGCACACTGTCCGGCATTTTTTTAATCCAACCCTGCTCAAACACACCTGCCTCTGATGACCGTCATTGTCAGGGTTCTGCTGAGTCTGATGATGAGCTGAATCAGGTGTGGATAAGCAGGGCAACATGGAAAACATGATGCAGGACAGTGTGCCCCGAGGACCAGGGTTGGGAAACACTGTCCTAGGTCACATGTGTTCTCCTTGGTCACGCACGTTCTCCTGATTCACACATGTTCTCCTTGGCCACATGTGTTCTCCTTGGTCACGCATGTTCTCCTGGGTGAAACGTGTCCTCCCGGGTCATACGTGTTCTCCTGGGTCATGCATGTTCTCTTCGCTCATACGTGTTCTCCTGGGTCACGCATGTTCTCCTTGGTCATACGTGTTCTCCTGGGTGAAACGTGTCCTCCCGGGTCATACGTGTTCTCCTGGGTCATGCATGTTCTCTTCGGTCATACGTGTTCTCCTGGGTCACGCATGTTATCCTGGGTCACACGTGTTCTCCTGGGTGAAACGTGTCCTCCCGGGTCATACGTGTTCTCCTGGGTGAAACGTGTTCTCTTGGGTCACACGTGTTTCCCTGGGTCACGCATGTTGTCCTATGTGACGCGTGTTGTTTTGTTTAGTTTAGTTTTAGTTTTAGTTTTCCAGAAAACCTTCTCTGATGAAACACTCAGTGTATTTAAATCCGGGTTAAAGACTCACCTGTTCTCAGCTGCATTTGATTAATATGTATTCAAACGTTTATGTCCGCACTGTTTATCAATGCTTGTTTTAAATTAAAATCTTTTTACTTTCTTTAAATTTTAATTTAATGATTTGAATGATGATGAATGACATTTTTACTATTTCTTTTGATTGTTTCTTTTAATGTTTTATCTAAAGCACTTTGAATGGTCTCTGTACATGAAATGTGCTACAAATAAACTTGCTGTGCCTTTAGTTTTAGAAAGGGGACGATGTAATTTAAAACAAAACACATGATTACAAATTAAACATGGTTTTAAAAAAGCCAGAGTTAGCCAAGAAGGCTATTTTCCATTTGTTGTCCCCTGGTGAGAATGTTAAAAGAAACGTTAAAAGACAGTAACAGAAAACGAGAAGACAATAAAAGAGAAAAAACGTACATCTCAGGCTACTAACATCTAGAGAGCACAACAGCTGTAAAACACAAGAAAAGACTACACTACATATAGATACAGTATACACAGCTGAAAAGGAACAAGACAGCACAATGAAACATACAATCACAATGGGGACATTTTTTTTAGTGTTGCCACTTGTAGGTGTCAGTGAGATATTTTTTTGTTTTTTTGTGAAATCCTTGCATGTGGTGGATTCTCTGACCTCCTCAGGTATTGAGTTCCACTCTGCAGCACTGCTCACTGACCAGGCCGACTGCCTGAAAGCGCTTCTGTGCAGCGGGATAAGACAGTCCCCTCTGACAGAGCCCCGAGTGACTCGCTCCGAGTCTTTTCTTGGGTTGACAAATACTGAAAGGGGATCTGGAGCTAAGTTATGTAGCACCTTAAACATCAGCCAAATGTCCATGAATTTGTGAAGATTGTCCCAGTTTAAAAGACATTTGTCCTGGGTCATGCGTGTTTTCCTGGGTCACACGTGTTCTCCTGGGTCATGCGTTTTCTCCTGGATCACGCGTGTTTACCTGAGTCACACGTGTTCTCCATGGACACATGTTCTCCTTAGTCACGCGTGTTCTCCTGGGTAACGCATGTTATCCTTTGTCAGGCATTTTCACCTTAGTCACGCATATTCTCCTGAGTCACACGTGTTCTTCTGGGCCACGCGTGTTTTTCAGGGTCAAACGTGTTCTCCTGGTTGCGCATGTTGTCCTGGGTCACATATGTTCTCCTGGGTCAAGCGTGTTCTCCTGATTCACGCGTGTTCTCCTGGGTCACGCATGTTCTCCTGGGTCATGCGTGTTCTCCTGGGTTAAGCGTGTTCTCCTTAGTCACGCGTGTTCTCCTGGGTCATATGTGTTCACCTTAGTCACGCATGTTCTCCTGGGTCACGTGTTTTCTCCTGGTTCACGCATGTTGTCCTGGGTCACAAATGTTCTCCTGGGTCAAGCATGTTCTCCTGATTCACGCGTGTTCTCCTGGGTCATGCGTGGTCTCCTGGGTTAAGCGTGTTCTCCTGGGTCATGCGTGTTCTCCTGGGTTAAGCGTGTTCTCCTTAGTCACACGTGTTCTCCTGGTTCACGTGTTTTCTCCTGGTTCACGCATGTTGTCCTGGGTCACAAATGTTCTCCTGGGTCAAGCGTGTTCTCCTGATTCACGCGTGTTCTCCTGGGTTAAGCGTGTTTTCCTTAGTCACGCGTGTTCTCCTGGGTCATATGTGTTCACCTTAGTCACGCATGTTCTCCTGGGTCATATATGTTCACCTTAGTCACGCATGTTCTCCTGGGTCATATGTGTTCACCTTAGTCACGCATGTTCTCCTGGGTCATATGTGTTCACCTTAGTCACGCATGTTCTCCTGGGTCACGTGTTTTCTCTTGGTTCATGCGTGTTCTCGTGGGTCAGGTGTGTTCACCTTAGTCACGCGTGTTCTCCTGGGTCACGCGTGTTCTCCTGGGTCATATGTGTTCACCTTAGTCACGGTGTGTTCTCTTGCGCAAGGCTGTTCTTATGGGTGTGTGTATGTGGGTGCAGCTGTGATCCTACACACAGCCCCCCCCAACATACACACCTCCAGAGCACTCACAACGCTCAGAGGAGGATAATCTTTCTGCAGTGAAGCAGCAGATGTTGATCTTCAGAAGACGTTTGATCCTGACTGGAGGTGACGTCTGTGCGTGCACATGTACGTGCATGCGCATGTGCACATGACTCTATCACGGTGCATAGAGATTCAGCTTCCACCACAATGTAAATGGATTCAAACTCTGATTTAAAATCAGCTGAAAGACGACAGCAGATCAGGAACCAACAGGAAGACGGATCTGCATCGGAGTCCTGAAGGATCAAACCAGAAAAAGCAGAGGAACAAACAGAAAACAAATTACAAAAACAACAGAAATCAGATGAATGTAAAAAACGGACAGAAATTCAGTTAAAAATGGGATCAAATTATCTAAATCAGGAAAATAAAACAAGTGCATTCAGTTGAAACGTGTTAAAGGAGCTTCTCTGGTGATTGTGGGCACAGAAGCTGATGAGCTGAAGGCGTCAGCTCGCCTGACATTTGTTCTGCTGCCACATTGGGAATTCCCTTTCCCAGCATTCCCAAAGTGAGCTTCACAAAGAAGCATCCGTCCTTCTGTCCGTCTATCCGGAAGATGGAGTGCCACATTACAGCCCTACAAAGAGAAAGGACGTTTCCTTCAGTCCAGCCGTAAATCTCAGGTTTATGTTGTTTGTTCACAATTTGTCATCACTTCAAAGTGGGTGGGCGGGGCGGGGGGAGGGGGGCAGCCTCCAGACGACTGAACTGGAACAAGTTTGAGCTCTACAGCCTAAAACTTCAGATTCTGCTGGAACCACAGACACAGAACCCACTTTTTCCTTTTAGGATCTGGATCCCCAGAAGCTCTGTGACCTGAACAGATGCTCCTCCAGAGAGAAATGATGCTACAACTGGCGACAACACCGGATGTTTCCAAAGATCTTTCACAGAAAGATGCAGTACCAGGAAGTTGACGCTTGGGGGCGCTAGTGAGTTATATTCTACTTCTAACATTCTGCGCTTTTAAAACCTGCTTTGGGTCAAAACAGCTGGATTAGCTTTTGTTCTGTATGACTATTTTAAAATTTAGCCAAAACTTCAGTAAAAAAAAAAAATCGATGTTGTTTTTTAAGTTCGGAATCAAAGTTCCACAATCTAAAGATTCTGCTTTTACCCTCATCCATTCATTTCCTTAAATCATCTCAGTTGAAGGACATAACTCATCTTTTTCTGGTTTAATAACTGGATCTCTGACAGAGACACTGAAGGGAGCAGAATTTAAACATAAACAGATGCTCATATTTTAAGGGTTAAATGCTAACGTAGAGTTTTTATTCCATCACAAACAAAATTGGGTTTCTTATAAAAATATTAAAGGAATGATCAAATGTTCTCATTGTTCTTCAGATTTATCCAGTTTACAAAGTAATGTTTCATCACAAAAGGACCTCAGATCGTATCTGTATGCTGACTAAATGAAACTTGTGCGCGCACGAATCATGTGAAGAGTTTCATATCTGGGTTTGTTGTGTAGCCCAGTTAGAGACTTAAAAATCTGATGTTAATTTCCTGCATCAAAGTGCTGAATAACCTTGTTATGAAAGTTTTTCTGTTCCATTGGATTTTTTTAAATCTTTGAATTTTCTTTCTGAACTCTTCATTTTTGATGGCCCAAAAATGTTATGAAAAAACTCTTTTTCTGTCTCATTAGAACAACTAGTCGATCTCAGAGCACATGGATATCTAGTCAATCAAATCAGGACAGTGACGTTGAGTCCACAGTAAGAACAACAGCAATTGAATGAACATGCTGATCACATGGTTAGAACCTCAGGCTGAGAACGCTGCACTAGTGCAGCACTGATGTAGTGTAAAAGCTGAGATCTAAACGAACAAGAACTTGCAGAAATCCAGTTTGCTCCCGCAAGAAGATCACTTCTGATCAGAGTTGATCTGCAAAGATCTGATACAATCATCCTACCGTAGTTAAAGGTAAACAACTTTTGTAGTTGTGTATGTTTTAATTACCGTCAAATTAATGATTTGAGATGAAAAAAGTTTAAGAGATAAATCCTGAGTTTACCATTGCGACCCAACATCAAGACCATGAAACATTACTCTACTCTCATAGATAAATCTTTCAATAGAAGAATTTTCCTTCGACCCTCATGCTCTCTTATGGGGTCCAGAAGACCCGCCCCTTACATTGATGTGGGACCCTCCCATGACAAAGGTGGACAGGATTTATGTCTGCCACAGACACCGGTGAAGATAAAAAAATCCTTGGAAAAAAAAATTCAGCGTGCTGTCTTACGGGGTCCAGATGACCCACTTTGATTATTTAATAAATGCAGGATAGCACACGGGTTACGACTACAATGCAGTTTATCAAAGCAGAAATAATCAACGCGCTGAGTCCTGAAGATAAACCACAGAGAAACTCTGTCAGAAGACGGATCCTTCTCTGGTTCTGATCTGATCTGAGACAAACAGGGAAGGTTGGAAGTCATCAGGAACAGCTGGACCTCCTGATGGAAGGACCTTCAATTTAAAAGAGTTTCTGGTGTTTCTGCTGCTTCCAGGAAAAATAAGTTTTGTGTAACAGAAAGTAAACACTTTCTTGGTTTCAGAAAACCTTTAGAAGGATCTCTACACAAACCCAGTTTCTGCATTTATTTAGATAATCCATCAAAAGCATTTCTGGAGGAACTGATCTCTGCTGGTAAAGGAAGACCTGAACTCAGTTTAATGCCACTAATGGCAGCTTTGACTGGATCCTCACGGACTGGACCAGGTAACAGGATAAAAGCTCCAGACGCCGACCTAGTCTGACGGATTCACCTGACAGACGACCTACATGTTACAGGAGGCGCTTGTTTGCTCCAGTTTTCAGACTCTGCGTCTGCAGAAGCTCTGAAGGATTCTCCACTCTTCTGTGGATCCATGTGAGCAGGAGGAGCTGCTGGACTGATCCATCACCGTTTCATGACTGGAGGCTGTTCTTTCAGCAGATGTTCACTTCATTCTGGGATATTCTGCAGGGACACCTCAGAACCTCCCAGTGTGGACCAGCACCAGTCAGCTCCCAGCATGCTTCACTGGCGCTTTCTCTCTTGGAGAAAAGACAGTCCTCCTGGTACCTGACAACAACAACAACAACAACACCTGTAATGACAGTAATCTGCCTCAATCCCATTACAGCATCCCAGAGTCTAGACAGCAGAGCTCAGCTGTGACCTGAACTTCCATCCCATAATGGGGGGTTAGGGGTGGGGGGAGGGGGAGTTACATCAATGTAACAGACCTGAAATAATGTAACATCATCACAGCAACTTCAGTGTCCTGTAACTGCAGTGGGGGGGCCGAAGAAAGCTTTAAATCACCAGCAGAGGGCGCCGCTCTGCTACTGCATCACACACTCCCAGCCTGCTGTAGCAGCTGCTTGCTGGTGGAAACTGTAGATTTTAGAGTTTTTAGGGCCGTTTTAACTATTAAAGCTTCATCCAGGATTAGAATTATTATTAAATCTTTATTTACTCTGGTAACAAAGTTTAACAAGTTCTTATTTACAGACCTGACCGTCCTGGAAACGCTCCGTCATCTGTGAAAACGTGATTTCTGAGTCTGAACTGAAAACTTTATTGTTCTGAAAGATCCCCCCCCCCCCCCTCATGAAAATGTTGTAAAGCTTGTGTTTACCTGCAGCACCAACACACTTTTGTGCCGCTGGTGTCCATGTCATGAGAGTCATTGTTCTGTTCGCGATGGAGCGCTGCTCCTCAGCAGGGCGGGGCTGCTCTGTCATGGCGGTGTGCGTTACCCCCCTCCCTCAGGTCATGCAGGTCCCAGCTTTCACACAGACACCATTATCCACACATCAACTCGCTCATCTCAACCACAATTTTTTCTATAAATCTTTAATAAAAGTTCCTGAACCTCTGAAATTCTCAAAGAAAATATTCGTTCTAAAGTGTTTTATAAAAAAAAAGAAAGAAAATCTTTGCAAATATCATCTTTTTCTGAACAAATCAGAGTAAGAGCAGTCTTCAGAACCCACTGGATCCCTTCAGGGGTCACAGGTTGCTGGTTCCAGCCCAGCTGCTGTGGAGGCGACGTTCAACTGGCGTCTCTGCTGAGTCTGAAAGATCCGATTGGGTTTCTACCCGACCAGTACTAAAGCTGTTTAGAGAAAGACGTTTCATTTGTTTCTGTGGTTGTTGATCCATCATTTAATGTAGCTTTAGAATAGTTACAACGACTGAAGCAGAAAGTTTTATATTTTTTCTTTAACAGAATCAGTTCCTTTCAAAATAAGATACACTCAGAGGATTGTGTCTAAAGAGATTCATTTGAATGAAACTGCTAGAAAAGTTTTTCTTTTTTAACCTGTCAGCTGCTCAGACAGAGGAGTCTGCATGGGGTTCTGTGTTCCTGATGAGGACCCCCCGTCCCCCGTCCCCTCCCCTCTGGATGAGCCCCACAGCTACGGGAAGACGGAGGTCCTCTTTTCTGCTTTCTAGAGCTTCGGGTGGAACACCTGAGTGTTAGTGTGTCTACCTCCAGATGGTTGACGAGTAATCCAGTTTGTTCCGAGCATGAGTGTGAGGAGCGTGCACGAGGCTCTGTGGATCCAGACAGATCTACAGAAGGACTGGAAGGATCTGGAACCAGGACACACCGGGATGAATGGTCCGACTGTGTCCAGATGCTGCTAAGAGGTCAGTCAGCCAGTCAGTTAATCAGTCAGTCAGTCAGCCAGTCAGTCAGTCAGTCAGTCAGTCAGCCAGTCAGTCAGTCAGTCAGTCAGCCAGTCAGTTAATCAGTCAGTCAGTCAGCCAGTCAGTCAGTCAGCCAGTCAGTCAGTCAGCCAGTCAACCAGTCAGCCAGTCAGCCAGCCAGTCAGCCAGTCAGAACTGGACTTGGACCGGTTTAGTAAAGCGCAAATGAAAAATAGAATCGTTTTGTCTCGAATCTCAGTGGATAAACTCCTGATCCCCAGAATGAACCTTCCAACAGGTGAGTGACCATCTCTTATCTCACTATTAGTGATTTCAGTCCCAACATTTCTGTCCAGTCAGCAAAAGCTGTCTACAGTCTTTCTGCTCGGTGCCGTCCTGTGGATCGAACCTGTTAGATCTCTGTGCTGCTCAGATCCTCAGAGTCACCGTTCCTCGGCTGATAGTCGTGGTTGAGGTTTAACCACGCACTGCTGTCGGCAGGAGAGGCCTTTGATGGGGAGAAGGAATCAGACCTCCACAACCAAGCAGATTCTACAAGATCAAAGCAGATTCAAGCAGATCCAAGTAGATTCTAGGAGATCAAAGCAGATCACAGCAGATCTACTTCAACCCATTAATCCAAACCTGCATTGATTGCAGAAACTAAATGATTTCTTCCTACCAGCAAACACAACAATTGAAAGTTTAAACCACAGTTGATATACTTAGTAAAGAAGAGTAAATATTTTTATTTCCTTCTGAGAAACAAATCTGTATTTTTTCTGATATTTAGGTTTAAAACTTTATTTTTCTGAGGAGAATCTGAGAATTCCTTCAAGAGAATGTCATGACTCAGCAGATAGAAAAACGCTTTTACACCGACTCAATTTCAGTTTTTCATTTTAAATGTGAATTCTTTTTTTCCACAACAGAAACATTTAAAATGAACAAATAAAAACTGATCAAAGTCAAGAGTTTCAGGCTTTTAACAGATGAATAAAACATTTCTATCCAACACTGCAGTGCTGAACACAAACTTGGCGTCATGTGAAACCTGCAGCCTGAAGCTCCGCCCTCTAGATATGGCGTTACCTTTCTTTAGTGGCGTGGAGGTGTGGCCGTGACTCTGGAGAAGGATGAGGCTCGGTTGTTGCAGGGCAGGGGTGGGGGTGCAGCAGCGCTGGCGATGTGGGCTGGGTGTGGTCAGGGGGCGGGGCCTGTGTGGACAGCTGGTCCGTCTGATCCTTCTTGTCTGCTCCTAAACGGGTTTGAGCAGCAGCACTAATAAAGCTGATTATCTGCAGACCCACTGACCCGGTGACACAGGTTAAGGGGGGGGGGTGGCTGACGGGGCCCGCTCCACCACAGACTGACTTCAAGAAGACAAAACTTTATTTAAAGCACTGGAGGAACAGACAGTTCCTTTGTGGGATCTTGTGATTATTTATCCATAAAACTGTGTTCTCTGTGGGGGGTGGGGGTCATGTTTACCACAACAGCTGTGGTGGTGGTGGTGGTGGTGGGGGGGGGTGGTCATGTTTACTAGAATAGTTGTTATGTTGAGACGTTTGGTATCAGCCAGATGAAGGAATTAATGGCTTCAGGAGGAAGGAGCGGCCGAGAAAGTTCATCTTCTGCAGACTTTATGATGCTGATGTTCTGAAGGTAGCGGGCCATGCTCCGAAGGTTCTGAAGGTAGTGGCCCATGCTCTGAAGGTTCTGCTGTGGAGAAGCAGCTTGGACTGATTGGACTAGGAAACCATAAACACTCACCTGAGCACAGGTATCAGCTCACCTTAGCACTAATAGTTTGTGTGACAGAATAAAAGTCTTTATTTGTGTCGATTTGTATGATAAAGTGTGTGAGCTGCTGTTATATTGTGTACATTCTGACTAGTTTAAATGTGGAGACTATCTCAACCAACAGGTGTGTGTGTAGACAGGCCCCGCCCACTCTAGTTCACTATTTAGACCTGGATGTTTTATGATGTTGTTTCCCTCTGTTGCCATCTTCTTTTTTCTCTA
>NC_050532.1:28714313-28717848 GCF_002922805.2 Oryzias melastigma | reverse complement strand
ATAATCAATATAAATAAAGTTTAGCATTGAATACAACAGGGATTTATACTGAATAAACTCCTGTTGTGACAAGTTAGAAAAAAAAAGATTAGAACAATGATTTCATTAGAAGTGGTATTTTTACTAATTTAATGCAAATTAAAGATGTAAAAATGTTTTAATGTAGCAATAATGAGAAATGTTCTTTATTTCCCATAATGTCAGTTTGTTCATTGATCTCCTGTGAAGTTTGTCAGTTTCTGAAACAGTTTCTGAAAACCGTCTGCTTTCATCCTGTCAGCTGGAGCGTCATATTGCAGCCTTTGACCTCTACAGGCTGTTAGCGGTTGTGGCTTTGACCTTGACAGCCCGACAGGCTGCTGTCACACCTCGTTAACCCTAACGAGGTCTTCCTGGTGTGAAGTGGAGCCTCAGAATCTTCTGGACTTCATGGCTCCAAGGCAGTCAGGTTCGGACATGCAGCCTGAGGAAGTCATTCTGGAGGCTGTGAGGTTAATTGTAGCCTGCAGTCCTGTTGGAGACCCCCCCCCACACACACACACACACACACATCAACACACCTTTTCGAGGCCACATCAAATACTTTAGACATTCTGAGAAAGTCAGGACTTGAACTTTTAGGTTCTGACAGTTTGAACCACTTGGAGATGAAATCTGCAGTAAAATGAGTTGCTGCTGTAAATATGGTCGGCAGATGATGGTTGAATCTGAATTCATCCCCTATCCCTACGGCTCCTCTCTACCCCTCCACTTGTAGGGGTGTTTGAGGCTGTAAAGTGTCTGAAAGTGACACCATAGCGACCTGGTTCTGACCGTTCTTCCACCGGTAGAGTGATCCGGGTCGAGCTGCAGAGCAGAACTCTTTTCTTCGTGTGCATGTGCTCTGAAGCTCAGAAGTTCACATGAGAAAACAGAGAGACGGAGTTATCTCTGACCAGTCGATGTCTCTGGACGCGTGTTCAGGTCACACAGTAAAAACGTCGTCTTTCATCTCAGGTCCAGCTCCACACTAAAGCTGATCTAGAGGTTTGATCTCCCGTTTAGATGACCTCTCTTTATATCTCTTCATAAATCTGCTGAAGTAGAGAACACATCACACTGGATCATTTTCAGTACATTGGCTACAGCTCAAATTCAGAATTGATTTGAAAATCTTAGTTTGAACTTTTGATTCATTAACCTCTTTCTGTTTGACTGCATCTTGCTTGTTTTTACATTTATACTATTTTACTAATGTTTTTTTTTATTAATTTGATCCTATTTTATCACATTTGTATTGTGTTTTAATCATGTGTTGTAAAGCAGTTTGAGGTATTTTCCTGTGAAAAGTGCTGCATAAATACATTTCTTCTTCTACATTTAAATGTTTGTCATGACTTTTTGTTATAACATCTGAATAACATCCAAATCTGGAGACTATTTTCCATTAACTCTCCGTTTGGAGGGGCGAATGTCGGCGTATGGAGAAGCTGTAGGGGTGGTGGAGGAATTGGGATTAAGAATACTGGGGATAAAGATAATCTTCTGTTTCTCACAGTGAAATCTTTCTTTATTTTCAGACTGAAGACATGAAGCTGCAGGAGCATGAAAGCTGATGGAGAATGAAAACAAGGACAGAATAAGAAACAACATTGAAAAAGGAATTGAAAAAGGCATCAGTGGAGATTAGGGATGTGATACCGGAACCAGTACTGTTTGGTACCGGTATCACCACATCAAATATTCCTGGACTATTTCAGTCTTGATGGTACTGCTTAGTATAGCGTAGCCACAGCGCAGAGACAGCGTGTACTCCTTTGTGTCTTACACTGACCGGCCTCGTTCTCAGTGGAGAGGTGCAGCATTTGAGCATTCAAGTCAGACATCTAGTGCCGACATTGATCCAACAGGTGTGTATGCTAGCGGTACACAGGTGGAGCACGTGACCAAAGTGTTGATTATCAAAGATTAGCCGGGAAATTTTATTAAAAAGGAGGGAAAAGGAATACTGCTGCCAGTACTGTGAAAAACAACTATCGTAGTAACATCCTGAATGTTGATATTGTGCCTCAGTAATAATAAATTATTTGGTACCAAATGTAAATGAATTAAAATACAAGATTGTGTCTTTTTATTTCCATTGTTATTGTTCTTTGAAGTGAGGATTTTACCGGATATTCTCTGCATTTTGGTTCTTAATTGAGCTGTTTATTGAAGTTGTTACCTTAAAATGTTATTATTACAAAGACACATTAGTATTTGTGATCAATTTAATCTACTGTTACAATATAAAATAAAGGTTTTTTATGATCGTACAGTTTGGTCTTCTTCATCCTTGTTTTCTCACATGACGGTTCGGTTCACCTTCAGCTTATCCCTCTGGGGGTCGCCACAGCGTAACAGCACCCACTGTTTCCCATCAGTGATTTGGCAGTTTATACGCTGGATGCCCTTCCTGACACAACCCTGTACTTGAGGGGCACAGGGACCCAGTTAGGCAGCAGCGTCAGGGGTCTAAGGACCCAATCTGGGTGGGGATCAGTGGACAACCCTGGGAATCGAACCCAGGGCTCCTGCGTGTCAGCCCTTCACCTAGCCCACTGAGCCATCCAGGCGCTGTTTTCACACATAAAAGCATTGAAAATGATACTGGATGGATAAGCCGAACTGATAAGAGAAATATCAATAAGATCCCAGCTAGACTGATCTCTACTGAAGACCAATGTCAACCGGCAGTCTTCCAGAAAGGAGAGGTAATCCTAATCCAGAGACTAAAATTCAAGATCAAAACAAAGGTGTTTCTCGTTTGTTGTGGGCGGGGCTCTTTGCTAAAATGCTTTGGTCTGTGAAGCAACAGGAAACTCTTTGGTTTCTTAAAACTATATGTGGTTCCCTGAAATCCAGTTTGATGGTTTTGATGAGACGTCATTTCTGAGGGAGAGATTCATGCTCAAACCATGACTTCTCCACCGCCATGCCTGATCTTTAGAATAGAATAGAATTAGAATAGAATAGAATTCAACTTTATTGTCATTGCACATGTCACAGGTACACAGCAACGACATGCAGTTTGCATCCATCCAGAGTGCTTTAGCAGGTATAAATATGTATCTACAATGTGCAAAGTGGAATAAATAACAGTGAGAGGGTATAAAACAAGTATTTACAGTATGTAAACAGTACAGGTGAATTATTCAACATATAAAGTGCAGGTAGTATGCAGGTAGTGGTGATTCAGTCCATGTGTTATTGTGAGTGATTTAGAAAAGATACAGAGTGGTGTTGTGGCTAAGTTGTCAGGAGGCAGAGTTCAGGAGTGTGGTAGCAGTTGGGAAGAAACTGTTCCGGAACCTGGTGGTTTTAGTCCGCAGACTCCTGTAACGCCTGCCAGAGGGCAGAGGAGTGAAGAGTCGGTGTGCTGGGTGGTTGGAGTCCTTTATGATTTTTCCTGCCCTTTTCAGACATCGGTTCTTGTAGATGTCCTTTATGGCAGGAAGTGGTGCTCCAGTGACATGCTGGGCAATTTTCACCACCCTCTGCAGTGCCTTCCGGTCTG
>NC_050532.1:28709237-28712511 GCF_002922805.2 Oryzias melastigma | reverse complement strand
GGATGATGGTGGATGGATTGATGGATCATGGATGGACAAATTGATGGATGATGGATGGATGATAGATGTATGGATGGATGGATGGATGGATGATGGATGGACAAATGGATGGATGATGGATGGATGGACAAATTGATGGATGATGGATGGATGATAGATGGATGGATGGATGGATGATGGATGGACAAATGGATGGATGGATGGACAAATGGATGGATGATGGATGGATGGATGGATGGATGGATGGATGATGGATAGATGGATGGATGGATGGATGGATGGATGATGGACGGATGGATGGATGGATAATTAATGGATGGATGGATGGATGGATGATGGGTAGATGGATGGATAGATGGATGCATGGATGGATGATTGATGACGGATGGATGATGATGGATGTGGTCTATCAGAGATGAAAGAGAGAACTTGACCCTCCTCATTTCTATATAACCACCTGCATCCAAAGTTTCAAGCCTTCATTTTTTCAGATTCATTCCTTCCAAGTGGATAATTTATTTAGCAATTATTAAAGATGTTTTGTAGAATAATCTCTTTCTTTGTTGGCGTCTTCATAAACATGGAAACCCCACAGACATAATGGACACCTTCATGTCTCACCTCTTTGGTCTTCAATCCCCTTTATCACCTGGCTGACAGGTGAGGAGAGTCTCTGAACGTTTCCTCTTGTGTTTCAATGAAAGACAGAAGTTTGTAGTTTTATATGAGGAAAGGAAGTGACATCAGCTGCTGCTTCTTTGAGTCAAATATGAATCTGAGACTTTTCTGTCACGATGCAAGAAGACATAAAACTGTCTCTCAGTATAATGCTAGCAGAACAAAGACACTGTTGTCATTCCAACAGTAACATTGTCTTCTAAAGAGGAGGAAACCGTCCAGAGACGAGTGGCAGACATGCCGTTACACGTCTGAGGTTTAAAAAAAGGTCCATGTCTGTCAAAAGAAACTGATAATTAGAGGATACTGAAAGCTGACTCACAGCTAAAGTAGGCTAGCTAGCAGCTGATTGTAACCAATGTTAAAAAAATCTGAAAAAGATTGAAAGTTGGGGGTTCTGATTCTGCTGACAGATTTTAACATGCAAGTATAACTTTTTACTGCCACTAAAGTTGACTGCAGATATTCTACTTTAGCTCAGAGCTACCTTAACGGTTTTTGTTTCATTATACTCTCGTTGTCAACCTCTTAACAGACATGGACCTTTGTTACACATAATAAAAAAATATTTATTTATATATACATATATATATATATATATATATATATATGTATATATATATATATATAGGGCAGGGGTAGTCAGTCATGAGTCGGGACTCAAGCAATTACCTGGTTCAGGTGTGTCCAGTCAATAAGAACATGCCAGAGCAGGTATATTAGAAAACATGCAGGAAGGTGGCTCTCGAGGACCAGGGACCCCTACCCCTGATATAAGGTAATGAAATGTCTCCATATGAGTGATCTTCATTTACATATCTGATGGTTATCATTGCACAGACGTCTTTTTTTGTGCACTTTGTTGAATTATTGTTTCTGTGACTCAATATAAATGTGAACCTGACGTAACTTTTGACAGAAATCTAACAGGAGAAAATGTTTTTTTTTAGGACAAGAGAAAGTTATAATTATATCAAAGAGAAGTCCTATTCCAAGCCGACATATTAAGCGTAAAACAAAGTTGTATGAACTTGATCAAATGTTTGTCTTTCTGCATTACACAGTTGTCTTACCGGCCTGCACGGCTCAGAAGGCGTTCTCACTGCTGACTAACCCTGTTGGTTGTTAAACTGAGGAGAGGCTGGTAACACAAAACCACTCAGTTCAAGCTGCAGTGGAGGTTTCCATGGAAACCACAAGAATGAGTTGAAAGTCATGAAAACTTGTGGATAACAGTAAAACCCCCCAGAGAGCAGAATATGTGGGTCTGATGCTGACATGCAGCTGAGGATCAGCCTGATCTCTGCAGGATCCAACATTCAGACTTTCTGTCAAAACTTGCTTCAGGAATGTTGGTCTTTGTTTCTGTCCTGATCCTGTTTGTGAGGTCCTACTCCAGCATTCAGTGGAGGAACGCCAGGAATGGAAGTTTAGCAACGCAGAAAGCTTTGCAACACTGCGGCGCTGCAGCAGATTCCTGATAAACAGACGAGGAAACTGAAGGACCTTTAAAGGTGAAGAGAAATCCGGCGTGAGTCGACTGTCTGGAGGTTAGGCCGCTCCACGCTGGGAGTGCTCCAACATGCTGGAGACGTTGGTCTCACGTTTTTATTCAGGGTCCGGGGTCTGTGTTTACAGCCGTGCAGGGAGGAATCAGACTTCTGCTTCTTTTAGAATTCCAGAAAATACCAACAACGGGTGATACAACACAACGTTTCAATAAAACAGTAATGAGTGACTGAGAAGATAAGGAATGCAGCAGCCACATTTCACTGAGGAACTCACAATACCTGAAGGGTTCTCCTCATGCTCTCTGGAGCAGCAGCAGAGCCTGAAGTTCACGTCACAGTTCAACGCTGCTGTGGCCTCATAGACCAGGTTCTGACGGGTCTTTAACAGAACCCCCACTCCCGGTTTTCCTGCTGGGGAACCTGGAGTTTCATTTAGAACTGATCTTGATACCAAAAGCAGGCTGAGGTCCAGTCTTTGGTCCCGCACAAAGTCCTCTCAGTGGAACATGTCTTGAGCTTTTCCATGAAGTCATTTTATGTTAGTGAAGGAATTCTGAACGGCAGCAAAGCAGAATCTGAACTGGTCAGATGAATCTCATTCTGTCAGTTTTCCTTCACTCTGCAGCGTTTCACAGACGTTGGGTTCTAAAGGAAAGTCTAGATCAGGGGTGCTCAAAGTAGGGCCCGTGGCTAAATTTAGGCCGCCAAAGTTGAATCTTTTTGCCCGCCAAGTCATGGCTGCAAAAGTGTTTAGTTAAAACCTCTACCTGTTTCCATTGATTATCTTTGATGTTCAAAAACTCTACAGCTGTAAGATCTAGAGCAGGGGATCAAACCTCACCAGAGCCTGGGGGTGTCCAAGTCTCGGTGGTGCGGGTTCCGGTCCTTGTTCTTAAGAATTAGTCCTCTCCAAAAACTCCATCAGTGGGTGTGCCTGGTCGGGCCTTGTTTACATCACTCCCCTGGGACCCTCATTTTTCTTGGGTGCCCCTCTCCTGGGCGGGGGTGGGCGGCCCCAGCCCCTGGACCTCTCGCGGCAGGGGCGGGTGGTTGTCTGGAGCATGGGGTTGGGTCTCCCTTGGGGG
>NC_050532.1:28702889-28707511 GCF_002922805.2 Oryzias melastigma | reverse complement strand
GTTGGAGACAATGTGGAAGCTATGAGGGGAACCACACACACATCTTTTGGTCTTGCCCAGAACTAAAATCTTTCTGGGCTATGGTAATAAAATCCACTAAAAACATATTGGGATATCATCTGCCAAACACATTCACTGTCCTTTACCTGGGGAATATTGAAGACTCTGTACCCGTCGAAGATCTTTATTTAACAAGGATTTTACTTTTGGCGTCCAAAAAAGCGATAACAAAGAAATGGCATCAAGAAGACCCTCCGGGAATGAATCACTGGCTTGACATCATCAGGACCATTTACAAAACGGAAAAATTGACATTTCAATTAAAATTAAAAAGTGACCTGTTCAATAAAAGATGGAAAAAACAGAATCAATTTGTAGATCTACATCAAAAGACTCCTACACCGTAAGAAATGTATTTAAACTAAAATAACTACTCTTTATCTGTTACACCTCACCCCCCCCCCCCTTTTCTTTTTTGTAGTTGCTTTTGGTTGTCATATATATTAGTTAATTTATTTTGTATTATTATTATTATATATATATATATTTTTTTTATTTTTTTTACAGCTTTGCCTGGTATTTCATGTGTGTATACATTGTTTTTGGGTTGTTGGGACTGCTAGTTGTGGATACTTGGAAAACACAATAAAAATTGAGTTTAAAAAAAAAAAACAAAAAAAAAAACGGATAAAGTCAAAGATCAGCTCCACGCCTCTCTTTAGGATCCCAGTTTCTGTTTTTATTAGAAGAAAGTTTGTTTTAGCTGGTTGTTGTTTTTCTGTTAAAAATGTCCAGTGAGGCCTTGCTGTGAAAGGTTTCAAAGACAAATGTTAATTTTTATTCACATGTGTTACATTCATGAACAAAGAATAAAAATAAACAAATTAAACTGTATTCTTTGTTTTCTCCTTAATTTCATCACAAGCAAAACAATGTTTGTCCTGCAGGCCGGGATCCCATTTAGATTTTGGCCCTTTGATCAAAACTGTTTGAGCACCCCTGGTCTAGATCTTAAGTCCAGGGGGTCCAGACAAACTGTTTATGGGGGCAGTAAATATTAAAGACCCACATGTCTGATTGATAATGACATAGACACTTTCACAGTGGTTCCATGAACACAGACATGTGAGAACACTTAGAGCTCAGACTTCCTGCTACGCTGGATGTGGATTCTCCTTATGAGAAAACTGTGGATTCTTTCTCATGACTGTTGATCCCAACAAGCAGCGGGAAAACTGTTGGTCCATCCTTTCTCCATGAAGACGCTTCGTGTCCCAGCTCTGATTCACATGAAGGTTTTCCTCAGAAGTGACTTGTTGACTCCTCACTTTTCCTCGTCATCCTTTCGCTCCTTAGTTTTCTTTACAAACGATGTATTTATGTTTATTTAACAGAAAAGGGTTGTACTAAACCCTAAAAAAACCACCCCCTCCCACACTCCAACATTTTTCACGTCTAAAGAAATCTGAAACAAACATGTTTTCATGAAGTTCTGATTGATTTATCCGACCAGTCCAAACTCCAGTCTGTTCGTCTGGACGGTCTAAAAATATCCCTTCATTACGTCTCGGAGTCTCAGTTCCCGACAGCCGTAAAGCAACACCTGACTGTACGTCCTTAGCCTTCATTCAGGGAAAAGCTTTCTGCATGAAAGCCTGTTGTGTAGTTCGAGTCCCACGAGGGAACGCCGTAAACCAAAGTGGAGGTGAAGCTGGCGCTGGTTCATTTTCACTTTCCTCATAACTGCGGCTCCATGGACTCCAGCCAGTTCATAAAATCCCAGCTCTGCCACTGGATGCAGGTAAATCATCAGACACAAAGCCCCAGTAAAGTCTGCCTCCTCACACCCCCCCACTAACCAAGCTGGACATGTTCAGAGAGAAATGACGGGCTCCGACTCCTGACCTGCAGACACTGCCTTGCTCAGACGTTCTTCAGCTGATCCATGGATCCACATGGATCACAGTTCAAAAACTTCTAACAGTGATGGATGATTCTGGAGGATCTGCAACCATAGATAGTATATCTAACACTGGACAGACTGGCAGAATCAGGACAGAGCTTTCTCCATCACTTCCTGTTCGTCTACCGCCATCTTGAAACCCGTCGACAGTGATTGGTCTGAGTCGGTCTGAGTCACGTTTTCAGACACCATTCAAGAGTGACAAAGAAGCTCAGGAGAATCTGTCAATCAAACGTTGGAGGCGGGGCCAGCAGGCACCACATAGTTTTACTGAGCCATCTGATTGGTCAGGTTATAATTTGTGATAAACAAAGAATATCTTAAAAAAAAGAGGATTAAAAGAATGTGTTAAGAAGAATGTATCAGAGCAAGAATGATTATTGTGACATATAAAATGACTGAAATAACTGTCTATTTTTCAATGGAAGTCTATGCTTTGACCACCCCCCCCACCACACCCCCAAGTCATGAATCATAGCACAAACCAACTAAGACACAATTACAAAGTAATGACAGATTGCCCCGTCAGGCCCCCCCGTATGTGGCTTTACAATAATCCTCTCCTAATCCCCCCCAATCACCACTCACAGTTGTCTGCTAACCATCTGCCCCCCCCCCAACACACACACACACACGTCAGTTTTAAAGTGGCTGCTTGTTCTTTGTTGCCAGAAATGATTCCAACAGTTTCACTAAGTTGATCTGCTGCATTCAGGGGCAGCTGGGAGATTCAGTGTGAGGAAGACAGAGGACCTTGTGTGCTTTATCGGTTGTAGGACCTGTGAGGTCACTGAAGACACTCCTATGTGGTGTCTTTCCTTGAAGGGGGGGCTGCCATTACCAGCGGAGTCATTCTGATCAGAAGAAGGATGAAGATTTCAGAAATCTTCCTGGAGGGAAAATCTGCAGCTTGAAAGTAGCAGAAAGAGATGCAAACATGGACTCTTGTAACATTCATGTGTCTTCTGCATCATCCCAAACACTCACTGCTCTGTAGCAGACAGCCTTGACCCCCCCCATGCAAATGTCAGGGTTATCTGCTGAGTTTCTCTGCTTTTATCGCATGAACAGAAACAATTTTGTGTTTGGTGCAGAATGAGATTTGACCTTCGTGAGCTTCTTTGTTTAAGAACCTGGTTACGTGTTTTTACATTTCCATGTTCTTCAGCTCCCTGGACACACTCACATATTTTTGAATAAAACTAACTGGACTCCCATAGTCTGATTTATGAAGCAGAATGACTGTGTTCAAACCCCGACATGGGCAGATGCTACACAGTAACGGCTCCCCAGAATACACAGGTCTGCATTGTTTGGTCAGAAATGTTCTGATGTGAACCAGAACCTCACCAGTTTAAGGGTCAGAGCCGGTGACCTCTAGTCCACAAACCGCTGGGTGTCCCCCCCTGGATGGATGAACTTCTATTGCAGCAGACAGTATGAAGAGCAAAGAATCTTCTCTAGTGTTAAAGGCCGGCTTTGGGAGGTCTACATTAACGTTAAGGAGTGATCTGGTGGGGGCACAGGTTTTAACCGGTTAACCTTGTGACCTCTGGCTCCCAGTTCCTTTCATAATGCCCCCCTTTCAGTGGTAACAGAATGTTCAAAACTTCTTTCAAAGGTAATTAGGCTCATAAAGCTCCTGACCTCAAAATAATCCACTGTGGAAGGATCTTCCAACTGTTCGCTGGGATTAAGAAGGACCACAGCGCCAGAACGGTTTGCTGCATCAAGATAACCCACCGCAAGAGGATCCACTGCACGGGGATCCATTGCAAGACGATTCACTGCAAGAGGATCCACTATACGATGATCCAATGCAAGAGGATCCATTGCAAGAAGATCCACTATACGATGATTCACTGCAAGAGGATCCACTATACGATGATCCAATGCAAGAGGATCCATTGCAAGAAGATCCACTATACGATGATTCACAGCAAGATGATTCACTGCAAGATGATCCACTGCTAGAAGATTCACTGGAAAGGGATCCACTGTAAGATGACCCACTGCAAGAGGATCCACTGCAAAATGATCCACTATACAATGATCCACTGCAAGATGATCCACTGCCTGCAGATGCTCTCCAGCACTGAGATCGTCCACTACAAGTTGATCCGCTGCAGGACAATCCACTACACCAGTGGTCTCCAACCCCTGGGTCGTGGACCGGTACCGGTTCATGGGTCACTGGGTACCAGTTAGTGCACAGGTGTCGAACTCCAGGCCTCAAGGGCCGTTGTCCTACATGTTTTCCAACCAACCTGCCTTTGAAGCTCCTTATTGGCCAAACACACCTGATCCAGGTAATCAGCAGCAGATGAGGCAGGATTTCTGGAAAACCAGCAGGACGTCGGCCCTTGAGGACTTGAGTTTGACACCCCTGAGTTAGTGGGTCACTTGGTATTGGTTAGTGAGTCACTTGGTACCGGGCTGCAGACACAAAAAAAGAAATACATGTGCCAACTTAGATTATTCCCATTTAGTTTATTTTCTGATCTGAAGGAAGTTTTATTTTTGAAAACTGCTGGATTCTCTTTACATCCGTATCAATCTAATGTCTTACACATTTAGGACCCTTGGTGGGGGGTTGCTTGGACATCACTGCCAGCAAACAGTCGATGTCCTTTCAGTGCCCCTCCCGCCAATTTTAACC